>NC_135646.1:7990530-8293560 GCF_053574225.1 Canis aureus | reverse complement strand
ATGCAAACCCCCAGCTCATGTGTACAACTCAGAGTACACATGCAAATGTACATCCTCCTCTCCACCGTATGCCCAGCAGAGAATTGACAGTTTCATCAGATTTTCACAGGGTTTCGAGACCCAGACAAAATCTAAAACCTCTGCTTTGGCGAATCAAACAACCTAGGAGAGACTCAGAAGAAAAAAGAGAAAGCCAAGACTAGCAGAGATGGAGTGACAAATTCATCAAGACATTTTAAAGAATTGGTTCTATATATTTTAAAATTATTTTGGTGGTTAGTGGACATACAGAAAGAAGTGATGGTTAAATAACACTTTATGTCTAACTTCTTATTTTCATCTTTGCACAGAATCATACTCTTCTTTTTAAACATAGAATATAATAATACAGTTTAATCACGATTTTTGTGTAAGGCATTGTGCTGGTGTCAAAGGGTACTATAAAATTACGTATTGTCACACGATCTTTCTTTCTTTCTTTCTTTCTTTCTTTCTTTCTTTCTTTCTTTCTTTCTTTCTCTCTCTCTCTCTCTCTCTTTCTTTCTTTCTTTTTCTTTCTTTTTTTTTATTTTGATAAAATAGTGATCAGCTTATTTGTCTATTTGTTCTCATATTCATCCCCACCTTCCCCGGCCCTTCTGCGTATTTCATGGAGCTACATTTCTTAGGCTCCCTTTTCAACTGGTTTCCAGGTAGATTTGGCTAATGGTATTGGAGACCTGGTCAAGGGGAGAAGACCTTGGATGTAACTGGTTGGCAGTTCTGGCTGCTGCTGTGTCACCTCTAATGCTACAGCTCCTAGAAGACAGTTACACTCCCTGTGACCCCCCCCCTTCCCGTTGCTCTGGATCCTGGCAATATGATTTCTGCCCTTTTCTCTCATTATCTCACCAGCTCTAAGTGTAGGAAGAAGGGCTTTCTGCTATTGATCATCTCTGGCTTGTCTCATAAACCTATTTGTTTTGTCAACTCTTTTGTCACCTACCTAATAAATCCCCTCTATTGAATTCCCTCTAGAGGAAATACCTGGAATGGTTTGGTTTTCCTTGGCAAATACTGAATACAATAGGACTGGATAGTACATAAATTATTTTAATGAAAGGCAGACTAAAGGAGACACAGGGAGGGACAAAGGGCCTTAGGTTTTTAAGAGGAGAAATGAGTATATCTAGATCTGGTGAGACACTCCTTGGAAAAGCTCCCTGAAAGAGCTGGTCTTTGAGCTGGTCCTGCAAGGATAATGAGGATATTGATGGTAGAACAGGAAGTGACTGGTGCAAGACAAAAAGCACAACTCTCTGCTGAGAGAACAAAATAAGAAAAAGTATACAAACAAAAACCTACAACTATTTTGTAGGAGGAGAGTCAGGAATGCTATAGGTTTACGAGACTATAAACATATGAAATGGGACCATGCTGAGGAGGATCTAAATAGCAAGGTAAAAAGAATCTACTTTCTTAGTTCAGTAAGCCCTGGATATTGGACAAAAGATGTAATCTTTGAAGTTATGTTGACATTTCTTAGTCAGCATTTGTTTTCTTGTTATTTCAATGACTATTTGTTGAGTATCTAGATTCTGGAGAACATAGTGGGGGAAAAACATAAAAAAAAATCCCTTTCAGAACTTGTATTCTAGTGGATTTGCTTCATATCTATGAATAATTTTGATCACCCATAGCTTTGATTTAAACATAGGCTAGAAGTGGCCTTAGGAGATATTGGATGGATGCTGGTTGGGTGAGAGCTGGACAGGGAAGGAGCATTTACCATAGAGGCATCCCTCTTTTGGAAAACCACTCAGAAGCAATTACTAGTCCAGACTAGACCACTTTGTTTTAAATTACAGATATCGCCTCTGGTAGTATTCAAGGCCTCTTGCAAAAGAAAAGTTCTGACAGGAATCGGATCAAAGACAAGACTGAAATAAAATAAAAAGTTGTTCGATCAAAATAAATGCTGCTTTCTTTAATCAAAAAATGTTGGCTGCAATTTTTCTCAAGATAGCAAGTTTCTCTTCTTTCAGGAAGGCAGGTAAAAATAGGGCCAACTTGAGCCAAAACTGAAAAAGAGGCAAGTTTTATTCTTAATACCCCGAGTTCCAAATAGTGGGGATTTGCTTGCGGGTAGGTAGTTCTGTTTCCTTACTCAACTTAGAGGTGAGATAAGCTCTCACTTATCTTAGAGAAAAATCAAGGCTTTCCAACCATCTTGGAATGCATTTTATGCATTTTATGCACCTAGACTAAGCCAGGAGCACCTGTCATTGAGACTTTTCAGTGGTCCTCTCACTGATAATCCATATCTAATTAACTTCATCCCCCTTACCTGTATTTTCCCTTGCTGTGTGATCTATAATATATGTATATTCTAAAATACATATTTATATACTGTGTATATTTATATGTGATTACATATATACATATACATATGTCTGCATATGTATATGTATATTTAAACCCTTAAATCCGTCTGTGGCTTCTTTCCTTCCCTTCCTATGCTTCTGGCATCATCCTACACCCCCAAACCCCCATCTCTCTTTCTCAACACTTTCCCCTGATTAATATGAACTTTAGCCCTCACTTAGGGCTCTTTCCTCAGAGGAGTCCTAGAGGACATTTACCAGTTTAGGTCTCCTAGCCCATTGCACTGTCCCATAGCCCCTGTATGTCTCCATCGTGACATATATCATGCTAATAATTAGTTATTGTAGGCCATCTCCTGTTAAACCCTAGGCTCCATGACAGCTGTGATTGTGTTTGATGCAAATCTATATTTTAAGTGCCTACTAAAGTTGATGGCACATGGTAACTTCCCAGTAAAGATAGAATTAATAATTATTGTTTATTAATGAAAGGATTAGGGGTACCTGGGTGGCTCAGTGATTAAGTGCCTGCCTTAATAGGATACTTAGCACCACCTGGCTCAAGCCAGGATCTTGGGATCAAATACTGCATTGGGCTCCCTGCAGGGAGCCTGCTTCTCTTCTGCCTATGTCTCTGCCTCTCTCTGTGAAGAAATAAATAATTTTTTTTTTTTAAGAAAGGATTGAATCTTGTTTTTGGAATGGGCTTGTGGGTTTCCTCCCCATATCTTATACATTTCACACATTAGGATAGGTTACAAAACAAATTCAGAGGTGAGAACCTCAAAGCATTAGCCGAGAATTCTATGTCTCTGAGCATCTTTACAAGCTGATTTAGGATTCTAACTTCTCAGAGGAGTTTGTATAAACAATGCATAGTATTTTGAAAAACGAGTATGTTTCATATTCCAAACAGAAAGATATCTTTTAGACCAAACACTAATGGATTTTTCTATAATTCCTTCTTTAAATGGCTGCATGCAAGCCAAATAAAATATTGTTTGGTTAGCAAGCTAGCAATGCCAGCAGGTGGTTGTTAGCAAGACATTTCTGCTGCGTTATCATAATCTAAATTAGTGCAAGTATGCTATAAAGGCTTTCTGTGTCTGAGACTTTCTCCCATCTCACCTAAGTATCTGGAAGTTACCATCTTAGGCAACATAACAACAGTGAGTATTGCCCTTACAACTCAGCATTCTTAAGGCCTGCTTGCTCCAAGGATTCCTAAATTTTAGATTGATTACCTCACAAAAAGCAGGTCTGATGTTTTAATAAATCAAGAATAAATTAAGGTAATAATAAGGCTCTTTCTTCGAATCACATAGCATCCAGATACTGGAGTCAGAAGAAAATATTCCAGAATAGGAGTCACTTCTGTAATGCATAAACTAGATCTAAGACATAATGTCAGTAACGTCTTTCCTCAGGGATGGGGCTGGCCAATTAGTCGTGGGGCTCAAAATTGTTTAAGAATCTCCTTCCTTCACGTATCCCAGGATGCTATCCTGTTACAGAGGGACTTTATACTCTGCGAGGCACACACAAGTGAAGACATTATTCTGCGTTGTGAAATCTTGCACAGAGGAAATTTACAGGTTGAATGTGGTCAGAGGTAGAGTTTGGGATTAAAACCCCAGGAATTTCTTTGGTTTTGATGCCAGACAGCACTCTTCCCTTCCCTCTGAGGAAATCAGCTTTGGGAAAAATCTAACAAGAAGACCAGTGTGGCATCTCACTGTGGCTTTTAGAAGGATCCTCTTAAGTGGCATTTACAAAAGTGCATTCATTTAAAGGTTACATCCTCAAGTGAACAAATCTGCATTCAGTGATTTAATAGTGAATGGAAGCTTTGGACTTTGGTCAAAGGTATCAGAGTTTGAACTGATTAGAACACTCCCAGCTGATCAAAATCAAACTGAGTTATTTGTGATTTTCTACAATTTTCACAGAGGAAAGTTGACACTAAAAATACTCTAGAGGTTGAATTTCACAGCCATTATTGTTTTAATTATGAGTCTTCTGTCCTCTCTTCATTGAGGCTTTTTGGAATTCGCATCAAAGGAATATAAAAATGGAACATTGAAAATGTTTTGACTGAGAAGTGGATAGTTTTAAATTGTAGGACCCAGTAAGTTTACTCTTTTATTCCCTCTTATTTCCTACATGACTCAAATGTTCAACCAAAAGTATTAAGACATACTTAAATTCAGACCAAAAATTGATCTTTCACTCTTTGTTCCTGCTTCTAATACATTTTTAATACCAGGGCTTTTTTCTTCCAGTAGCTCTACATATTTAAGGTACTTTATTACAATGTTAGTGATCAGAAACTTAATCTAAAGACATAATGAAGTCAACCCTAAGGATGGGATTTGATGACATTACAGAAATATTAGCATCAGAATGAAAGTAAGAAAACCAAACAACTAAAACTAATTGTATTACTTTTTCATTTTTCTACATGATTTAAGATGCGTGTTTTAAAGGATGAGGTAATGCATCATAGTGTCTGGTGAGCTTAAAAATATAACTATTGGGATCCCTGGGTGGCGCAGTGGTTTAGCGCCTGCCTTCGGCCCAGGGCGCGATCCTGGAGACCCGGGATCGAATCCCACGTCGGGCTCCCGGTGCATGGAGCCTGCTTCTCCCTTTGCCTGTGTCTCTGCCTCTCTCTCTCTCTGTGTGACTATCATAAATAAATAAAAATTAAAAAAATATATATATAACTATTGGGATAAAAATATAATTACTATAATTATCAAGCTTCATGATATCTTTTATTATTTTACTATAGGTTTCTAGTTTAATATTGGTTAAAACATTAATTTCAATATTGCATATTTAATATACTAAATGTAGCTGAGTATGTCATTAGCATATACATACTAACATTTTTAATTTGCCCAGCTGTGAGACTTGACTTTAAAATTGAGGGGAAGCAAAAAGATACTCTAATTTTAATATTGCCAGATCTAAAATTTTGCCTTACACATTCTTTATGCAATTTCATGAAATTCTCCTCAAACCTGGAGAAGCACTTTATGGATTCATTGAGCATCAGCACAAACTAAAGAGTAATGAGCTCATTTTCATAGAATGAAGCTTATTATAATTCCAGCTGTTGAAAACTTGCACAGCTGGATACTGGCTGTAATACAGAGCTCTCATCTGCTAGTGAAAAAAAAAGTTCCAATTTAAACTTGTAACAAAGGCTCTTTCTATAACTTTGAGGAAACCGTTTTTCACTGAAATCCATGTGTGTGACTTAATATAAAACTAAAACATGACCAGTCCTTTTAAAAATACATTTGTACCCATTTATTTAAAAAAAAAATTAAGGTTAAAAACAGCTTGACAACACAGCTTATTCTGGTTAGAATATAGGGCACGCCAGAAGGAAATAATATTTCAAAGCCAAATCCGAGATACAGAAAATTGGAGTAAATCATCCCAGATTCTGCACGAGGCAGTGAGGAGGAGGGATTTGGGGCTGCTATTTCAAGAATCTGAAGATATAAGATGCTTAGAGAATTTGAGGCAGGGAGAAGTGGGTGCTATGGCCACTATTAAAGAAATAAAAATCCATTAATTCCTGCAATAGTGTGAGGCATAGCCTTACAATTAGGTAGAGATGATGATCAGCCCACGGCTCTCATTTACTCAATTACCTGGCAGTAACTGAGCATCCATTAGTACAAGTTATATCCCATGTGTTGCTGTCACACTGCTTTCTGCATTTTCATCACAGCCTGATCCACTGCCAATGGTAACTGCTTACTCTTGAGGTCATCCTTGATTGCTCCTTCTCTTCCATACTCCATATCTGACACATCCCCAAGTCCTGACACTTGGCTCTTCATATGACTTCCACCAGCATACCCTTGTCCAAGCCACCAGTTCTTTTTTTTTTTTTTAAGATTTTATTTATTTATTCATGAGAGACACACACACACACCCACAGAGCCAGAGACACAGGCAGAGGGAGAAGCAGACTCCATGCAGGGAGCCTGATATGGGACTTGATCCCAGGACTCCAGGATCACACCCTGAGCCAAAGGCAGGCACTAAACTGCTGAGCCACCCAGGGATTCCCCAAGCCACCAGTTCTGATGTTCCATCAGGAATACTGTCATAGCCCTGTCTCCCTGCCCACCCTGCTGGTAGCTAATCATCTACATAGCAGTGACAGTGATGCTTCTACAAACTTAAATATAAACACCTCAATCCACTGCCCAAAACCCTCCAATGACTTCCTTAAACATAGAAGCAGAATCCAAGATCCTTATGGAGGTGTATACGGTCCTGCATACTCTGGCCCTAGCCATGTCTCGCCATTCTCCCTTTCCTGCTCAATAACCCAGTCACACTGGATTCCTTAGTGTTCTTCCAATACATCAGGCACGTTTCTACCCAGAAGCATTTACACTGCTGTTCCTTCTGCCTGGAAAGTTCTTTCTCCATATCCTCTACTTCACATGGCCATTCCTCCTGCTGTTTCTTAAACTCTTGACACGGTTGGTATCCTTTTGTGATATATTCTTCTCTTTGTTGCATCTTCACCATCCGATCCATCTTCTACCTACTACCACCAGAGTGACCTCTCTGAAGCACATATATGATCTGGTCTCCCCCATGCAGTGAGTCCTTCAGTGGCTACTACTGCCTATAAGAATGAATTATTCTCTACAGCCTTAATAATCTATTCTTTTGGTTTGCTCTGCTCCCATTTCTCAACCTCCACTTTAAAAAGAAAAAGGTTTATTTGTTTATCTATTAAGAAAGAGAGAGAGAGGGAGAGAGTGCAAACAGGGGGAGGGCAGAAGGAGAGGGAGAAGAAGGAAGCAGACTCCTGGCTGAGTACAGAGCCAGATACAGATCTCACAACTCTGAGATCCAGACCTAAGCCAAAATCAAAAGTCAGACACTGAACTGACTGGCCACCCAGACACCCCTCCACCTCCACTTTATAATCCAGCCACAACAGCCCATTCCTTCCCACTTCTACCTGTTTTCCTTATTTCAAAACTATATTCTATCTGCCAGGCTCTCATTCTTCTCCCAGGGAACTTCTACACCAGGAATTCATAGGAAGAATATACATGTGGGCAGTATTCGTGGAAGAAGAAAGACAAACCAGGTGCAGAAAGAGAAGACCTTGGATATGTGAGAGGAGGAGAGAGGGACCCTCCAGACAGGGAGATGCTTGACGACAAGTCAGAGAAGTGGCGGTGTGTCCTGCAGGCATCACTCTTTGAGATGCCCTGAGGCAACTGGAGAATGCAAAATGGAGAGATGGGAAAATGAGAATAGGGAGGTAGCATGACTGGGGGCCAGTTATAGAAGCCAGGCAGAGGCATGGGGCAGGGGCTTGAGATGGTCAGGGCTTTTCAGAATATTATAGGAATTAAAAGGTGTATGGAAAGTCTCTAACACGGTATTGGGCATAGAAGTTTCTCTCAACTTGCAGTAGTTGAAATTAGCAATAAAGATTTGAGTTTTTGATCAAGGTAACAACGAAAGCAGAGTTTTCCTACTGGAACAGGTGGCAAATGTGTGTCCCAAGACAGCCGCCTCCAAACTCAAACCCAAGGCCTGTTTATGAATTTGACGAAATTGGTTCTGAAATCTACTTTTTTTCCAAATATATCTGGTTCTAGTTTTAATTAAATAAATATACTTTCAGGATAGTCTTATGGATTTTCTTCTTTCCGGGACAGTTTTAGGTTTGCAAACATATCATGCAAATGATGATATTAAACATGATTTACAATTTGCTTGAAATACACTCATGACCCAGTGAGTGAGCTTACCTATGCCATGTGCCCTTTCACTACAGTCCAAAATAGATTAGTCCAACCTTATATCTTGTGACAGAAGAGTAAAGATGTATATTTAACTCCAAACTACTGCATTGTAAATGTCTTTAAGATTTAAATGTAAAAGGTGGTAATATTCCTTCAGTGATAAAATTTTAAGTGTAAAGAACTCAAGTCATGGCAAATACTATGTCTTAATGCATTGAAGGACATTTTCCATGAACCATGGAGTATACAGGAAGTATAATACAAGTGCTGGCTGTGTGTCTGGAATGTCTACAATAGCATCCCACTACAGCCTTCAGACTTTGGAGACCTGTAAATCCCCGGTATGTGACTTTCATTTTTTTAAAGAAGCTGACTTTACAGTGCCCTTGAGTACTATGATTTCTACATTACAAAGAGCGACCTACCAAGTGAAATTAAAATCTTTAAAAATGTTTAGTGGAGTGGGTGAGTGGTTCTCGAAAGCTGCAAAATAAAAACTTGCCCTGTGAAGAGACTACTGGGGACTTTGGAATTCCATGAAGATTTTTGTCAGCCACAGAGATGACAAATAAATGCACAGGGATGGCTCACGTCCTGAGAAAAGGTTTTTGAGGGGACAATGGAAATTTAAAGAAGCGAGACAGGTTGATATTATTTTGAACTTTTTGAAGTATATAGGCTTTCATTTAATTCCTCCTCAGCTGTCTTCTGTTGTGTTGGACAGTTGGTCATTCATATAGTATCCTTTTCTTGCTCACTCAAGTTTTATAGAAACTATGTGCAGCAGGACCGGCTACATAATTTTTGAGGCCCAGTATAATAAATATTACTGGTCTTCTTGTTCATAAGTAAGGAATTCCAGCAGGGTTGCAGCCCAGCTTTACACCAAGCAAGGGGTCTTCTAAGTACAGGGTTTTGTGAAGCTGTGCAGGTTGCGTGCACAGGAAGCTGGCTCTGATTTATAGGTAAATGGCAGTAAGAGAGGACCCAGATTCACCACTTCACACATGAGATGCCAGAGTATATTCAGTATTTTAATTAATTAAGTATGCAATAGCACTTAACCAACACTATCTTCTGAATTCCTAAACAGCGTTCCAATTTCTTCCAGCCAATAAGCACTGTTTCTTTCAAATTATAAGAATTAATCCAACCATATTCTGGAAAAAATGTACTATTTTGCTCTTTATTACTTCTGTGCGAGGGACAACTGCCATAAATATTTTGTATTTATTGGGAACTTTTCTAGACGCTGCGATATAGCAGTGAACAAAGTAAGATCTTTGTTCTTGTTAGTATACATTCATTCTAATGAGACAGTTTCATACTTTGGCAAAGACCTCTACAGGGTTTTTTGTTTTGTTTTGTTTTTGTTTTTTAAGGAATCTGTAACTAGGAAGGCTTTTCCTTGAAATGGCTGTGCTTTTAGTTTTGATGAGCTTAATTTTGGTTAGGCAAAATAAAAACAATTTTTTGGAGAAAAAAGTGATTTAAGGCAATATGACTCAGTAAATACACTTTAATTAATTTATATCATTTATTAAGCTTAATGCATAAGGAACAAAGAACTTGGTTATCATTTCTACTTAATTGATAACTTCTTTCTTGTATCATCCTTCGGCGGTTTTCTTCCTGTGATTTATGTCCATGTGTTGAGTAAGTTTTCATCTTTTTCATTGTGTCCATTTTCCAGTGACCATATACAAAAAAACAAGAATCAGACAATAAAGGAATAAATGTGCAACACTTTTTTTTTTAGAACAGCATCAAATTTTTCTTTTCTTTTCTCTCTCCATTATTTCTCCCTTTTTATAAAATATAACCTCACTCTTTCATTTGTGATTTGGTTGGGACTATAGATTCACCCATAATTTTACATTGAAGATGCTTGCTGTGTACATAATTTTCATGAATCACAATGGCTTTGTAAGTATTTTGTTATAGAGAGAAGTTCTTTTGAGGTCAAGTGAGGTTTCTTTTCCTATCATAGATCCTCTGCTTGCAGCAGTCCTATTGAATTTAGTCAACAGAAAAGTACTAAACCTGTCAAACTAATATTTTTTATTTCAGATGCATTTAAACTCTCTTAGAAATATTGTATCTTTTCTTCTCATTATCAAACTCTATATTCTGTGTTGCTAAAAAATGAATGAGTGTGATTGGATATCAAGAACTGACAGAAATGTTACAGTTTTGTTTTTGACTCCTAAAAGTGCTTGAGGTTTTTAGGTATTTAAAAATTAGCAAACACATACATGTCTGGCTACTTACTTACATGCTCATTTCAGTAAATAATTTATTCTTAGAATTTGCAACATTTCCTATCAGACATGTGAGAAACAACCTCAATTCCTATAGCATTTGACTGTAAAATTGACTATGTGGTTTATGGCCATCTTGTTTCCTGCAAGGATAGCCCAGGAATTCATTTTTAATAAAGAACCCATTTAACTTTCCGTTTAAGAACTACAAATAGTCCCCAAAAAGCATGCTGACCACAGTCTGAAAATATGAAATGTTCTTTGGAGGGTTTTGGGTGTGGATGAGAGACACATTTTCATATTATTCAGTATGTCATCATCAAGTAATGTTTACAAACCCCAGCACCCTGGGGATGTGTGCAAGTGTTAGCAAGCAGATATTAGCAGTCAAGGAAAAATTATGACTGCTGCCTAAAAACATTTCCTCTGCCTCTCAGTTACATACAATATTGCCAGAGATCTCTTCTTTTCATTGTGTATAATTTGCCTGGTTTAGAGGACAGTTAATCCAAAGTCAAATTTGAAAATTGCTGAAAGAAATCCTTCATAAATGGCCATCCAAGAATCTTATGTCCATTTTAATGACTTTTTTTCTACTGAGAAATATCTAGCTATGAGTACTCTAAGAATACTATTTAAAATTATTCCTTATACTTGATTTAACATAATGTTATTTTCTTTGATCCAGATTCTCCATCCTACCTCTCCACACTAATTGAATCACATAGCAACTCCAAAACATATTAACTTCAAATTCTGAGAACTGACAAATCCTCTTACTTGAAACAGATGAATAAGGTGAGTCTTTTGTCTTGGTTAACTGATATTTAGAGAACAAATCTCCCCCCCTTTAGATAAAGTGTAACAGTTTTCAAACCTGGTTGAGATGTTCTTTCCAGAAAGACTAGTTAGAGCTTTTGGACTGGTTTTAAGTGGGCAAACAAAAATTTTAAAGCCACTTGAGTGATACTGCTGTCTTAATAGAAGATCCGATTCATAAAAATACTTATATAAGACTCATATAAACAACCAATGAGTACTTTTACTTCCAAAAGAGTTTTGTATCTGATTGGAACTTAATAATTTCTTTTCTTGGGTTCTTATTTATAAATGAGAAAACCTCAGGAATAGCATAATTTAGCAACATATTTAAGGTTTTAAATGAGGATCATTCCATCCTGAAAAATCACCATTGCTTTCAATAGTAATATTTGTATTGATGGAGCAATTATTTAGCGTATCGATGGTAGCAACCTCTTTTTTCCCCCCAGTACTTTCTACATTAAAATATTGTGAATCTTTAGCTCTTGTAACAGAAAAGGGTGTTGGAGAAGAGAGAAATCAAACTCAAAGTAGTTGGATATACCAATGGAACAGGATAGAAAATCTAGAAATATACTTGATTGCATATGATAATTTAGTAAATTATAGTATTTAGCATATGAGGCTAAATTAGTTATTGTTGTTAATCTCTTACTGTGCTTAATTTATAAATTAAACTTCAGCATAAGGGTGCATATACAGGAAAAAACATAGTATATATATATATATATATATATATATATATATATATATATATATATATATATAGGGTTCGGTACCATTTATGTGTGTTCAAGGAAAATCTTTTCCTATGTTATTGAGCTTGAGCTATCTTTGAGTCTTTTCTTTTTCCCAATATCAATTCTTACTATGCATATGGGTTTAGTGGCACAGTTGAGACTGTGGGAGGGGAATGTGCTTTTATTAAAAAAATAAAAAGTCTGCTGGAATAAGGTTTGTAAAACTGAGCCCCTTTTGAAGGGTTCATATCAGTTTACCATTGGTACAACTTCCTTTAGCCTTACAAACTCACAAGTGTAAATACTTCTTTGATGGTATGACCCCTGTAACATCTGTTCCAATGTGTTCAGAGCAATGAATCTGAATGAATGCAGAATAGGTAAAGTCAAGTTCCCATTAAATGCACTACTTATAAGTAAATGATTAGTGGTTAGAGAAAATGTTTTTACATTTCAGGTGCTTAGAGAAAAAAAAAAAGTATGAATGTAGGTTGTTGCATTTTGTGGGGGAGGGAGTTCATGGAATCCAAAACATTTCCAGATTACAAAAAAGTTCCTTTGATCCAAAATAACTGGGTTTCAAAAGTGAATTGATTCTGGTGCAAGAGTAAACATTCCAAGGAATGTGGTCATGTGCCTACTGATGCCCAAACTCTGACATCAACTTCATCTTGATATCAAAAGAATAGTAGAGTTTTCAGTGATGAATAGCACACTTACCTGTGGCTCGCTGAGAGGGCTCTGCATGTCTGATTTATTCAAAGCTACAGTTATCTAAGACTTGCCCACCTCAGGGTCAGCACTGGTGGCCTACCACCGGAAGTCTCAACTATATGGTAAGTTGGTGGCAAGGCTGAGGCCACAACTACCTGTCCATTCAGTAGAGTACGTGGGAGCCAGGCTCTTTTGCTCTTGCTTGGGAATAGGAGGTGCAATCCAGGCTCTTAAAAGCCATGCAGGCCTGCTTCATGAGCGATGGTTTCTTTCCTTATCCCTATTAATTTATGTCCATCTGCTAGTGAGTGGGGTAAAAAAAAAAAAAATGGCATTGGATTGGTCACCAGATATTTTTAGTTACCTGAAGGCAGAAAGCTTTCCTTTCATTATAAAATAGAGCATAGGGCAGCCTGGGTGGCTCAGCGGTTTAGCGCTGCCTTCAGCCCAGGGCATGATCCTGGAGATCTGGGATCGAGTCCCACGTTGGGCTCCCTGCATGGAGCCTGCTTCTCCCTCTGCCAGTGTCTCTACCTCTCTCTCTCTCTCTCTCTCTCTCTCTCTCTCTCTGTGTCTCTCATAAATAAATAAAATCTTAAAAAAATGAAAAATAAAATAGAGCATAGGTCAGGGTTAGAGGAGAAATATAGCTGGGTGTGAATAAGTACCTAGATTCTATAGATCATGAGTACATCAATCCTTATTAGATCAGCATGGGTCCCAGATAGCCCGACTCAGAAGTCATTATGGTGAAAGTAGAAGTCTTATCTTAGTAAACTTTTGTTTTTCTGATTCTGGCCTTTTTTCATCTCTTTGCTATGATTGGAAGGGCTTTACTATTGTGCTCAAACTTACATTTTCCTCTGCCTGACACACAGGTGGAAATCCAATTAATAAAACATAGTTTGATGGGGAAAAAAACTGATTGCATGCCTAAAAATGGAAAATAAATGTAAATGTAAGGAAAGCGGGCTTATAAAAAAAAAACTATTTAGCTCTGCTGCAAAGCACATTGGAAAATATGATGGGCTGGATTATTTAAGGAAAAATCTCCAGGCCAATTATTTAAACGGGGACAGTGGTTGACGAGATTGATTTCCGGTTAATAATGTCAGAGGTTATTCACAAGATTCAATGGATAAACTGAATATTATCTTTAAAAACCATTTAAATGCCTGATTTGCATGACAGAGATTTTGACAACCTGCACTACATTTGCTTGTTCCTTGACAGAAGAGATGCAATTTGCCATGTCCTTGGGGCAGGTAAAGAGGCCTCTGGTCTCTTTCAATTCAATATGGTGAAAAGGTTACCTGAACCACTTTAGCTAGAAGGTTCACCAAGGCCAATCTTAGGTGTAGACACAATCAGTGATTAACAATGCATGTAATTCCAGGATTGTCCATAAGGATTCATTTTGCCTTTGCTTCTTCCTTCCCAATTCCCGATGCCTGAAATCTTATCACCTGAGCTTCACCCAGTGTGGGTAAAACTTTGATTTCTGTCAAAATCAAATAAATGTTGAAAGATTAACAGTTAGAGTTGTGATGAAGCATGGATACTGGTGTTTCTCAGAGGTCTGCAGATGCAGGGGAATTCTCACTAACTGTATTCTTATTTCTGCAGACATGTAGCATTTTAGTGTTATAAAGTCAAAAGTTTTTTGCACTGGTAATTGACGTTCATTTATTTGGGAGGAAGTGAGAATTTTTTTTTTTTTTTGAGAATGTTTTTATGTTTTTCAAGTTTAGAAAAACATAGCTGCATGCCAGTGTCACTGGATGGTCTGGCCGTAGGTTTCATTGGGAGAGAGAGAGAAGAGGGTGTCTGGGAGAAAAACGGTGTGCAAGGATGAAATGACAGTGAAGACAGGTCCCTTCTTTTGTGCTGCCCATAGGATGGCTTTTGAGATAGAACTATGTTCTCTGACTGTTACAGACAGTTGGCCTGGAGCAAATGGAAAGCCAAGCTGGGAGTGAAACCAGGAATACATAAAGGACAAAGGGTGGGAACTGAAGGTAGGAATGGAGCCATCATGGAAGGCCTGGAAGCAGCTCCTTGGCATTGTCTTTCCTTTAAAAAAAAAAATCATCAATGCTGTCTCTCTTTCAGCAGGCTGTTTGTCTTGGGACTTCTGCACAGCCAGCTGAATGGAATGTGGGGCCAAGAAAATGGAGAAGCTGAATCACCAAACATTGTGTCACTCGTCCAAGATCACACAGGAAGGTAACGTAATGTCAGAGTTGACAAACCACAGAGTTGTCCTGGCTTCTTGCTCACAGCTTTGGCCCTCGGATGCTTCACTGTCCTTAGTCCATCTCAAGCATGAACTCCATGACCCAGGATTATCTGATCACAGCTAATAGGAAGGGTTTCACACTTTCAAATGGTCTTACTATAATTCTCCCTACCCCTCACTTCCTTCCAGATTTAGATTCTTACTCTTCTTATTTCATTGCTTTTTTTTTTCTTTGTAAAGGTGGAAATATTAGATAAGCCATCTTTGTCTTCAAACTTTAAGCAGATATCATAACTGAACAGGTATATCAGGAGCCTCTTTTTTCCTCTTCCAACACACAGGAAGGATGGCCTTCATGAAAGATCTATTGCCCCATGGCTCTTCATTTCTGCATCCAGTTGTTCTTAACTTGTAAGCCATTGACACTTTAGGCCATCTAAAGGAGCCTAAGGACTCCTTCTCCAGAGGTTTCAAAATGCTTAAAATAAAACACAAAGAATTACATGTAATCACAAAGGCAACCAATTATATTGAAGTATAATGTTCAAACCATTAAAACACCAAATTTCTGACATAGCCATTTATGTGCAGATAATACTTAAATCACAAGACATAGTGGCAAATAGAATCATTATCATAATTTCAAAATGGCAGGAGAGTAAGTGATATATGAAGATTTCTGTAATTGCTGCAGTGTGATAAAAGACTATCTGTGATTTCTGTTACCAGTGAGTCATAGGAAGAGTCACTATGGTTTGTTGCTTACATTCATAATTGAAGACAATGATAAATTTCAGTTTGAGGTTAGTGAAAATAAAGATGTCTTTTTTTTATTCAAGTTCACAGACTCTCTGAATTTTATCCAAGGACCCCAGATTGAGAACCCCTGGCCTAGAAGAGTTGATGTTATATTGTACCTGATAAATTTTCTTTTTGACTAATTATGAGAACAGGTTTGTGTATAGATGATTCAACTAAATTTTTAAATCTTTCCTCCCAAATTCTTCCCCCAAGCCCCAAATTTTAATTTTTCATTTGCAAAGGTATACCTAAGCAACCTTTGATATCATGCCAGGAAAGTGGCAAGATTGATTCCAGTCGTAACTTTATTTCCCTCCATTCTCTTGATGTGTTAAACATCAGAGAGGCTGAAATTGGTATTGCTGCCTCAGCCAAGGTAACTAAATGGCCTCTGTCTTGGGGGCTCAATTCTCTACTTCCTCTGGCAACTCTTTAAGCCAGGGAGTGTATATAACACGCCGTTCCCACATGTTTATGTAGTATTTCTTCAAAGGACTTCTTAAAACAGATGTTGCCTTCCCATAAGGGAAGCCTCTGGATGCTTCCATAGAAAGTAGATCATGCTGTTTCTGACTGCATTTGGGGGAACAAAATCCAATTCTCTGATGTTGGTTTTTCCATTGGAATTCTTGGCTACAAGGTACATAGGTATAAACATATGCCCACCTAATTTCATTTTCAGTCTTCCCAATAATCTGTTTTAAGTATATTTACTTTACATTTCTATTCTAACCATTTCTGTTAATCCAAAAGTTGTGTCATTCATTTGCTTGTACTTTATAAGAAAGGTTCTCTTATTGGGGGATATTGTCCTGGATGCCATGCCTGCCACTGTGTGAGTCAGAGGCAAAGGAAAAAACTCCAAGGAATAAAACTAAATGGATTCTTGAATCTTATAACTAGGCAAAGTTGTTCCTAAGCAATCAGTAAATTTAGAACACTTAATGAATACAATGGTTCCCATAGTTATATATCAAAAACTAAACCGTTTCACCAAAATACGTACCTCGCATATAAATTGGATGCTGTTGTTTAATTAAAAGTACTGCCCCATTTCCTTTTATCCTTGTCTCTAAGTTACTGCTGTTCTTCACTGTGGATGTGGGTGTTGCTTCCTGTAGTGTGTATTACCACAGCTCTCATCTTGGTGTCTTTGTGCTGTGACTTGCATGCCGTTAACATTCAGAGACAATATGTCCTGTTGTTCCACACTACTATTAGTTGGCCAGCACTGAGAGACTTGCCAGAGCTATGCTGGTAAGTGTTTAACAACAGGCTCTCCAGGGGAAATAAAGGCCAGATTTGTAGCATTTGCCAAATTTTGTGGTGTATCCTCCCAACATGAATGATTTCAGACTGCCAAAATGACTTCAGTGAACACAGAGTCGGGAAAAGATGAGCACAGGCACAAGTGAGCCAGGGCAAACCAGCTCCAGCACCTCATTCTAGATTCACTCTTCCCTGTGGCTGAGAGCTGTATTTGTCTATATCTTTTTCTCCCCCTGTCTTTTTGTTTTGAGAGAGCTGAGGGAAGGGAAAGAGAGAGTCAGAGAGAGACAAAGAGAGAGGTGTTCTTTATCTTGAAGCTGATTTCTGGCACTGCAGTTTTGGGAACAGTTAGCATTATATGGCCTCGTCGTAGGCAAATTTATGTTCTGTTTTAATGTTGTTCATTACTGCTGATGTCACCTACTCAATGACTCCAGAAACTAAATGTGACATCTGTTAGAGATGCAAGTCTTACACTTACCTTGATCCAAGTCTCACACCAGCTTTTTGTAGACCACACATGTTCCTTTTAACTAAGGAAGCCAGAAAAAAATTTCTTCTGATGAAGCAGGATCCATGGCTCTCTTTTGGTATTTATGCAAGTATTCTCTTGAAGGAAATAGTCTTGGAGCAGGAAAACTTCATCTTTATTTTTTTTAAACTTATTTTTATTTATTTATGATAGACATAGAGAGAGAGAGAGAGAGAGAGAGAGGCAGAGACACAGGCAGAGGAGAGGGAGAAGCAGGCCCCATGCCAGTAGCCCAACGTGGGACTCGATCCCGGGACTCCAGGATCGCGCCCTGGGCCAAAGGCAGGTGCGAAACTGCTGAGCCACCCAGGGATCCCCCAAAACTTCATCTTTAAAATAGTTTCAGTACACTAGGTGAAATCAAGGTGCACTGTGTCTACAGAACTTTCCCAACCTACCAAAACTGTTGAAAGGAAAGTGGTGTTGATATAGCATAGACTTACATTGGTTCCTAATGCTTACCACTTTCTTTCCTAAGGGCTCGTAAACTCTTCTAAAATTACAAAAAGGATGCTGGCCAGTGGCTTCGTTCTATTCCTTTTTTGGAAACTGGGATTGTCCGGGACTCCATGGTTGTCACTCAATCATCCTGGTTTTTTCTTATTAACAAAACACTGTCCCAGATTCTAAATTCTAATTATATACTGTATATTGAAATACAATTCACATACCATGCAATTCACCTATTTACAGTATGCAGTTCAGTGGTTTCTAATATATTCAGATTTGTGCATCCATCAGTACCATCAATTTTAGAACATTTTTACCACCCCTACAAGAAACCCCATATCTGTTAGCAGTCATTTCCCATCCTTCCCTCCTCAGTGGCCCAGGAGACCACTAATCTACTTTTGTCTATATAGATTCGGCTTTTCTGGACATTTCATGTCAACAGAATAATATAATACGTGGTCTTTTGTGACTGGTTTCTTTCATTTAGCATAATGTTTTCAAAGTTCATCCAAATAGTGTCATGTATCAGTACTTCATTCCTTTTTGCAGAATGATTCACCAAAATTTTTTTGTCAGTCTTTCATCTTCCTTGAAATTCCTTGGAATTTTTAATTTTGATGAATTAAAAAATATATATTTTCTTTTGTTGCTTGTGCTTTGTGTCATTTCTAAAAATCCATTACCCAATCCAAGATCATGAAGTGTAATTGTTTTCTTTTGACAGTTTTATAGATTTAACTCTTAAATTTAGGTTTCTGATTCATATCATATTATTATTTTTTGACATAGTATGAGGATGATCAACTACATTCTTCTCTATGTAGATGTCCAATTATCCCAGCACTATTGGTGAGGAGATTAGTCTTTCCCCATTAAATTGTCTTTGCACTCTTGCTGGAAATCAAGTGACCATTGAGTCAAATCTTGATTTAGCTAAGTGCCCCTTAAGAAACTCCCAGGTCAACACTCAGGCAACTAGCAGCAAGTCAACTTTATTACCAGTTCTCCAGATATCATTGAGGTTAATTTAAATCCATATATCACAAAGGGAGGAGTTGTATCTCCATGTCAGCCAGAAAAAAAGTTGTACCAAAGTGCCCTAGGACATTGTTCTTGACCTTGTTCTGTTTAGCATTTTATTGATGACTTGAGGGATACATGCTTATTAAACATTCAGAGTTTAATGTTATTGTCAAAGTTTATTGCCAGAGTTTAATATTAAGTCAAAGCTTAAAAGAAAATTATTCAATACTACATATAATGGAATTAAAACTCAAAGTATTGTTCATAGGCTAGACAGCTAGAGTGAAATGAACAAAATGAAGGCAAACTGAATAGGTACTCTTAGTTGCAAAAATTAATTATATATATGTATTGGGTATTGGAGACTTGCCTGGAGTCTTTAGGTAATAGAATTATAGGTCCTAGATTTGGGAGTTGATATAGTCCCACTGTAGTTTGCATTAGTTCCTCCATATATTCAGGAAGACCCTTACATCGGCCCTGAAATCTCCTGGATACTACCATGTAAAAACTTGGCAAGAAGTTTATGTAACTAATAGGATTTTAACTATTATTTCTGGGCAAGGTACGCTAAGGCCTAAGAGCTCCTGATAAGAAAAGGATATACATATATATCTGTATACATACACATGTATGCATACATATACACATGTACATAGATAAGTAGAAGAATTATACGGTTTCTAAAAATGCTTTGTCCAGTGTTTTCTTTTTGTTCAATAATTATATGGCTAAAATTTTTGGTAGCTAATAGTCCCTCTCTGTGCATTTCATTTGCTTACTTGCTGATAGATGTGTATGTTTTATATATATATATATATATATATATATATATATATATATATATATACAGATTAAGGAGAAATTTTTTAACCCACAATTTTTTTAAAAAAGTAAAATACAAGCTTTTATTAGAAATTAGTGTGAGCCCTAAATTTCTACTCTAAGACTATAAAAGAAACCAAATCATTCTTTTCCTCTCTCCCTAATGCCACCATCATCCCAGGACAGTTGTATGATGTTTCTTTTTCTTTCTTTCTTTCTTTCTTTCTTTCTTTCTTTCTTTCTTTCTTTCTTTCTTTCTTTCTTTCTTTCTTTCTTTTCTTTCTTCCTTCCTTCCTTCCTTCCTTCCTTCCTTCCTTTCTTTCTTTCTTTCTTTCTTTCTTTCTTTCTTTCTTTCTTTCTTTCTTTCTTTCTTTCTTTCTCTTTCTTCTTTGTTTTTATGTTTCTTTAACCTGGAATAAGTCTGGGTATCCCCATTCTATCTTGCAGCCTTTTAATAATTTTGGGGATCTGAAACTTTAGTATTTGAATACCCTAAACCTTTAGTCAAAGAGTCCAGATTCAATGCACCTCTTTGTTACTAATAGGGCTTGAAGGTGAAAACAGAGCTATGAGCATCACTGCCTCATATCCTTCAGCTTAACCAGAATATATTGTTCAATTGTAAGTGCAAAGACACCAGAATGATACTAGCAAAGTAGGGAACATTTGAGGGAAGGCAAAAGAGACTGTTAGAGATACAGAAGCATATGAGATGAGGAAAGTTAGTGAAAAAAATGAAATGGTCTACTGTGGAGAAGAAAAGATTAAAGAAGATGTGATGGTTATATTACATATTAAAGCAGCTATTATGTTTTATAGAGGAATATCCCGGTTAATCTAGATTTCTTTCTAACTGTGGATATCACTACTAGGAATGAACACCATCTCTGAGCCCTCTAAAGCAAAAATTTGAAGTCTACCTACTGGAAAAGCTATGAAAGAGATGGAGGAAATGATAGGGCAAGCTCCCTTTCAAATATAAATGTCTACAATTCTCTTTGTCTATTACTGCCACAAAGCTACAAGCACTTGGCTCTAAACATAGGTTTTCTTGTTCTCAATAACTCAAGAGGCCAAAAATAGTGTTACACTCTGCTCTGCCCTAAGAGATAGAGCTGGGCATCTCTTTTCTCATCTAGCCACAGCCCATATATCACTTCTTTCCACAATGATATCAAAAAGCTTACTCATTCTCCCCAAAACCATTTTTTAAAAGTAGCAGAACATCTGGCCTTTGGTTTAGCATTACATTCATTGGAGAAAACCCATTCCATTTTTATAAAAATTAAATCATACTTTAGGGTTTTCCACCCCTGTTGCTTCTGCAGAGGTGTAGCTGGGCCTTTGCATGAGAATATGAGCCCCTAAAAACATCCATTTCTTGGCAAGTGGTAAAGGTTGGGTGGGCCAAATACCTGCTTCTTCTTGGAAGGTGTTACTGCATGAAAGCAAAATGCTACTACAGAACATCTTTTTATTTTTTCTTGATTATATCCTGGTTAATCTAGATCAACAATACCAAAAATAGTAGTAGTGCTTGTGTCAAAATATTCATATTCTGATATGACCAGTCTCATGTGTATCCTCACTGTGAATAGAAAATAAAAAAAGAATATGTTCATTCTTTCTGATCCCTAGGCTTATTTAAATTTTAAACAAGGAAATCTGTGATTCTATAGTATTAGAGAATAAGTGGTGGCTATAAACACACACACACACATTTGGACAATTTTAGTAATGGTGTGGCTTTTTCATTTTTATTTTTTAAAATCTAAGATGCCAGGCTTCATAGATTGATAAGTTATAAAATAATAATTCTTACCTTTTCCTTTTCTCATGCACCCTGACCCTTCTCTCTTAAACATGCTACACAGAATGCTAGGTACAGATTAACAACAAGAAAGAAGAAACTGTACCTATTTTTCAGTGCTATTATCATGAAAATATAACAAAATGTATTGTATATTTGATGGCAGAATCAAATATGTCCTTCAAATTATTTGGTTGAAAGGGAAGTGTCACTTTGTCACCTTTTCCTTTCACACACACACAAGCATTGAGTAAGAGACATTTTTATATTTTTCAACTGATAAAAGGAGAAAACTTGGCATGTTCTAGGCAATTAATTGCAAAGGATGTGTAAAAGTTTAGATAATAGGTTCAAATGAGTTCTTCCTTCAATCTGAAAACAGCTTCTGCAGAAATATTTATAACCCATAAGGCATGAACTAGAAAGGAGATTATCCTTTGAAATACGGGAGTATAAACATGCATCATCAGTTTATTGGTTCCTCTTAAAAAAGGAAATATTTTGGGAGTTCCTGGGTGGCTCAGTGGGTTAGGCATCTGCCTTCAGCTTGCGTCATGATCCCAGAGTCCTAGGATCAAGCACACACTTATACTATAAGTTCCTTCCGCTGAGCAGGAAGCCTGCTTCTCCTCCCTCTGTCTGCCACTCCCCCTGCTTGTGTGCTCTCTCTCTCTGTCAAATAAAAAAATAAAAAATAAAAAATAAATAAATAAATAAATAAATAAATTAAAAAAAAAAAAAAGGAAATATTTTTGAGAACTCTTAGAAGAGCAGCAGGGAAAGGTACAAAACTTGAATTCTCATCCCAGCACTGATAATGCTCAGTTCTCTGAGCTGGAACATTTTTCTTAACCTCATAGAATCCTAATTTTTTCACCTGTAAAATAGACATTCTAAATGTTACAGAGTAGGATTATTGGGAAGATTTTATACATTAATATCTGTAAAGTATTTGGCATGATTTTTAGCTAATAGAAATAAATCTTTGGCTTCAAAAATAAATTGGAATTCGATCTCTTGTTTTTTGACTTTTTTATGGTTGACTATATCATTATTAAAGGTAGCACATGCATTTGTGATTAAAAATAAAAATAATGTGTGGATTTGAGAGAGCTATATATTTGGAAGGATATGCACTTATTAATAAACACACATCATTCATTTAATAAGCAGAAAAATAGTAGCACTCAATAACTATTGAAGCCCTTCCCATGAATGTCTTTTTTTTTGTACTGAAATATAACTGACATACAGTGTTATATCAGTTTCAAGTGCACAACATAGTGATCCAACAATTCCATGCATTACGCTATGCTCACCATGACTCTAGCTACCATCTGCCATCGTACAATATTATTACAATATTATTGACTGTATTCCCTATGCTGTACTTTTCATCCCCATAACTTATTTCTTTTATAACTGGAATTTTGTACCTCTTCACCTATTTCTCCTGTCTTCCCAAACCCCTCCCCTCTGGCAAACACTAGCATGAATGTCTTTTAATAGCGCTAAATTATCACATCAAAAACTCGATGAGTTTGGACAGCGAAGTGCAAAATTTTATACCATAAACTCTACAGTCCCACTGGAGACACAGAAAGCTCACGTCCTGCTCCATATGGTGGACAGCCTTCCCCAGCAGCTCACTTGGAAAGGGTAACAACATTGGCACTTCTGCAAAGTGGCCATTAGGAAGCTTTTGCTTTGCTGACAGGGAGTGCATCTGGGTGAGTTTCAGTTTTAAGTGATCCCAAGCTAGTCTATACAATCTAAAAAGCTGGTGAATGTTCAGCAGGATAAATGGGTGTAGCTTTGAAGAAAGAATGTTGGAATCAGACAGAGCTGGCTTAGGACACTGGAGGTCTTGTTCAATCTTGACGGTATTGTTTAATTTCTCTGAATTTCCATTCTTTTATCTATCAATAAATGCCAGGCTATTTGCCTAGAATAAAAAGAATATCTTCTATTTTAACACTTCCCTCTTCACACAGACTTCACATTAAGCCAGGAAGGGCTCTTCCATCAGTGTTTCTGACCTCCTGTTTTGGATCAGCTTACATATTACCTCTTCAGAGAGGCCTTCCCTGACCTGCCTTATTATTTTCTGTCTCATATCACTTGTCATAATTGAAAATCGTTTCATTTGTTTGGTTTAATTGCCATTTGCTCAGCTATCTTACTGAAATAGAGGTTCACAGAGGGACTATAGCTCTTTTGCTCACCACCATATTCTGAGGGCTCAATAAAGTGCCTGAGAGTATTCAGTAAAGGGTGTTGCACAGATAAATTAGCATTTACAGGATTGTCGTCCAAATTTGATGATATTATTTATGACATACTATAAGTTCCTGATAAAGTAAATCTTTTTAAAGATTATCTTTAGGGGCAGAATTGGCACAAGATACATCAAGTTCAATATGCTAAAGTAGCTGTACATGGGCTATAGAAGCAAAATATGGTCAAGTCATTATCCACGTGGAGTCAGTCATTGCCGACCCACTGAGGGGCCAAGTTATCCCCTCAAGCAGACAAGAATGCCTCCTATTTAAAGTTATCCCCAGGGGCACCTGGGTGGCTCAGTTGGTTAAGCATCTGCCTTTAGCTCAGGTCGTGTCCCCGGGGTCTTGGGATTGAGGACCCTTCTGCGTATCTGGGCTTTCTGCTCCACTAGGTTCCTTGCTCAGTAGGGAGTCTGCTTCTCCCTCTCCCTCTGACCCTCCTCCCTGCTTGTGCTCTCTCTCTTGTTCAAATGAATTAACAAAAAAATCTTTGAAAAATCTAAAAGATTTCAAAAACCAAACATATCCCCAACTTTAGAGGCACCAGGAGCCATTTTTGAAGTTTTCATTTGCTAGATACCAGCCAGGACAAGATGTTACCCTCAGCATTTACTCAGCATTTTCTCACTCCACTTACAGTATTGTAAAAATTGTCATTTCAAATGTGATCATGCCTCCCTTATCCAAGTTTAAAACAGGTGGGCTTTTCCTTTCACTTTTTCTTGGGGCAAATAAAGTTGCCTCAATGGGCCTACTCTGTATTTTCAGTAAAAACTGCTATAATTTAAAACCCACTGGAAAAAGGTAGTTAAGCTGTTGAAGGATGCTTCTACTCTATTTTTCCAATTGATGATTCCACTCCAGGTCTCTCTAAATAAATCCAAGCAGATTATGGGAGAAAGGAGGGTTCTACAGATGTCTTCTTAAAATAGGAAAAAAGCCAGTAAAAACTAATGATCTAACAACAAACAGCTGCCAATTCTGTGTCACTGAGTCATCTTCTATTGGGAAGTGTTTGGATTTCATTAGGCTTTTAAGTGCCGCAGGCTGATTTATTATTTTCATTTTTATTTTCTTAGTGGGTTGTCATGAAACTTCACATCATTAATATGAAGAATAAAGTGCCAAATAAGCTATAATTTCCTAGATGAGTACAGTAATGATGATAATAATAATCACTGAAGGCTCTCACATTTATTTATATCAACTGATCTCCAAGATGGCACAAAAATCATCCTTTAGAATATTTAATCACCTTCCTACATCATCTTCCAATCTCTGCTTTCATTCTGATCTCTCATAGCTTTTTTTCCTTGTGATACTCAACCCACATCCAACACCTAAGCTCAGCCTTCTTCCTAACATGGTTCAAATCAGTACGTTCCCCTTCATTTTTTGACAGGAATTTTCTGTGCAATATTTATTGTGTCATCTCTAAGGATACCATCATGAAAATCACAAGTAACTTCTGACAAGGGATTAAATAAAGTTACATGGAGAAAATAAAATAAAGCTGCTTATTTTAGGACACTGGTCAAATGGAAAGTTTAAGGTACTACTGGAGTTTTTGTATGTTTTCTCTGATTAGAAAAATTATTCTCTACTATATGCCTTCAATTAATATGTGCTACTGGTTCTCCAAATGGTCAGGCATTTATGTTCACACATGCCTACTTTCTCAGTGATGAAAGATGCTGCTAAAGTAAAATGTTTCATGGTTTGGGGGAAATCCTATGAAGTCCTTTGACCCGTGAATATAGACCCCAAAGAGAAATTGTGTTGTGCCCAGTAGTCTAACAGTCTAATTAATTGCCGTCTCATGTCTTAGGAGTTGAAACACTTAGATTATATTTTTTTCATTTTTGTTTTTGGTATGCAACAATATAAATACTGGGTAGATTACTTCAGAGAATATTGAAACATAAATTCATGGAAATCTCAATCCTTCATCGGCAAAAGCAATCTGATTCAAGTGAATGTCTAGGTAAGTACTTTTTTGAAACTATGACCCAAAGTAAGAAATAGATATCATAGACCTCAATACACACAAGCACACACATCATGGCTAAAGCTAAAGTTTGGTGAAATCATAGCCTCATTGGATATGAGAGGTGAGTGTGCTTGTCATGTTAATGGTATCATAAAGGGTCAATGTGGTTGAAGCAGAGTGGAGGAAGGTGGTAGGAGATAAGCTCAGAGTAATGAAGGTACCCAGGTCATGGAGCATCATGTAGGTTTTCAGCTCCTATTCTAAGTGTGTAATGAAAACTTTGAGAGATTTTTAGCTGAGAAGTGACATAGTATGACTTGGTTTCAACAAGGTCATTCCAATGGCTATGTCATGAATAGGATGTAAGAGGCCAAGTGTGGAAATTGGGACACCAGCTAGGAGCCAATTTGATTATGTGGATGAGGAATGATGGTAGTGGGACTGGGGCAGTGGTGGTGAAATGGGTAAAGAAAAAGCCAAAACAGTCTGTTTCTACATATATGGTGAAGATAGAGCCACCTTGAATGATTGGATATGTGATGTGAGAAAAAGACATACAAGTCAAGGACAACCGCCAGTTAATCTAAGCAACTTGACAGACGAGGTGCTATTTACTGAGATTGGAAAGATAGAAGAAGAGCAGATTTAGAGGAAGAAAACAGTATAGTTTACATTTGAGCTGCCTATTGGACATCAACTAAAGATGTCTCATTGGAGGCCAAAAATATTAGTCTCAGATTCATGAGCAAGGACCTGGCTGGATGTACATTTGAGAGTGGTCAAAATATGTTGATATTTAAAGAACTAGTATTAGGAATCCCCAGTTACCAAAAGAGTCAACATGAACTAAGAAGGAAAAGATCTTAGTTTCAATTTCTCCTAAAAATAACCCTATGACAAGGACTTGAATGAACGCAATTTAACTGAAAGGTGGGATCCTGAAAATACAGATAAGGAAGTGGGAAAGGAAAACAAGGAAAGGATAAAAACCAATTAAAGGAACAAATTGTGTGTTTATAAGCTGATTTCCACCAAGGACAACTGAAGTTCAATTCCACTAAGGACCCTCTGAGGGACCCAATAGAACACCCTTCAGAATTGGCCTGCCAAGGAGGCAAGAATCTGCCATCTTTATTCAGCAATTCCCATCTTCATTCTTTGAGGATGCTGGTGAGGGTTTTAAATCCCTGGATCTTCAAGGCCTCAGGAGCTAGAGAAAGTCCTTAGGCAGAGGAACAGAGAAATGAACTTGGGGACATGGGGCAGGGTATCAAAGGGTTTGGCTCCAGGTCGGAATAATGAGGCCTGTTTAGAGACTCAGAACATGAGGAGGCTCCAGCAAAGGAGATTGAGAAAGAGGGACAAGTGGTAAGAGGAAAGCTAGAAGAGTTGTGGTGGCTGAAGTCAAGGAAAACAAGTCCAGAAGGGAATGGTACTGAGTCCTGGTCAATGGATTTTGCATCACAGGATTTGAGAACCATTTCACTGCAGTGGGCCAAGATGAAGACCTAATAGGATTATATTCAAGAGAAGGGAGGAGTTGGAAACAAACAACTAGTTTGGGAAACTTATTGGAAGATTGTTGCTATAAAAAGGAGCAGGGGAAGGAGAAGGAGGCTGGAGAGGTTATAGGATGTTCTTACTGTGAAATCCACTCTAGGGTGGAATGAAAAGAAGAGATCTGATATATGTTGAGATTTCTGGCACAATGAAGAGGCAAGTATCCATTGGTTTTACAATGCAAATAATGAAGTAGTCTACGTATAGGGTCTATGGCTATAGGCCTTGCATGCACTTTGCTGGTAACCTAGAGGATGAATAGGATCAAAATCATACTTAAAATGATTAGCCTATTAGAGGCTTTGTTTTTTAAAAAATGACATTTTAATGTGTGGTAACTGAACAATAATAGTCATCGTGCTTATAAATTGACTTGGCACAGATGAAGATTATCCTTATCCTATGCAAAATACATATTAAAAGCACATAGAGCATTTCATATCAACTTAAAAAATAAAACCATGGTGGTGTGTGCACATGGGTTTATATGGGTGTGCATATGGGTGTGTGTGAAATGATAATTTTATCAAATATGGTTAAACAAATTCCGAAAGGCATTTAGTATTATTAACCTTCTTCTTTTTCCCATGTTATTCATTGTCTGTATGCTTCTCATGTCTGTTAGTTGATTTTACAAATTAACCACCTCTGATGACTCTAGAGCTGCTTAACAATAATTTGACATATCAGAAAGAAATTCTGCTCACGAGCCCTTGATGATAAGGTAGCATTGACACGTGGGTGTTTATGCTGTAGAACAAATGGAGAGTAGTGACATTACAAATCTTACAGATTGGAACAAAATTGTTATGAGGTTGTACAAAACATAAAAGGAGAAAAAGTTGCTTAGAAAAAAAGCAAAGCCAAGACACTCTCCATTCAAAAGCTATATTCCATTAGTGTTCCTTGAAAATGGCAATTTTTTATACTGTATCTGAATGTGGAACTTTTACAATACATTTATTTCACAAATATTTAGGTTTTTATGATAGACACTACTTTCAAATGCCATTCATAGAGAATTTGCAGAAATACATAGAAGTAATGTTCAACACTAAGCATGTCTAACATTGATCTGACAAGGTGATTCAAGACTATCTTTGAAAACAGAGTCACCAAAGATGACTCAATTCACTCTGTAGTTTGAAACCCAATGGAACTAGTTATGCAGAAAAGATACAAAAACAAATTTGAAGTTGTGGTCATACCACAGATGAGTGCCTCCAGTATAATGCTGATGTTGAAAAATTAAACATTAGCCAGCATGCAGATGTTAGACATCAACACTGTGTGTCTGTGTATGTGTGTGTGCATGTGTAAAACTAGTTGGAATGATATACAGCAAATAATAGCCACTTTCAGAAAATAAATCACTGTATTAAGTTATGAGAAATAATGTAGTAATTTAAAATCCAATTCCACTTTTCTTTAAAAATATTTGGGTAGTATTGAAGGTATTTTTTTTCCTCTGGAAGGAAAATAGTCTCCTGCTAAAAGTCTGCCTTACATTTACCATTTTGTCTAGTTGTAGCTGGCCCAAGGACTGAGCAGCTGACATGAATGCCTGAGGTCAGTGGGCAGGAGTGCATATGAGGACATTGCCTTAAATGGTGGAGAGAAGCAGGACCCCTATCTTCACATTCATGTCAAGAAGGACAGCCATTGCCTAGCTCCAGGTGACTTCTTCCAAGATGGAATGCACAACATTTCCCAGTTTTTGGAGAGAAGCTCCTTTCCCCCTCTCCAATTTGAGTTTTCATGTGAAATACCTTAATTTTAAATTATGGCTCAATTTTTAGAAGACCCTTTGCAGTTAGTCTACACAAACCATATCCAAAGAGCAGATTTCACGCACAGGCAGCCAGTTTGCAAACTCGGTTCCACTCAGACCATACACAGACAACACAGCAAGCTTTGGGCCTGATTTTACATTTTGTATTTCTTGGAACTGCCATAGCTTCTTTTTTTTTTTTTTAATATTTATTTATTTATTTATTTATTTACTTATTTATTTATTATTTATGATAGACAGAGAGAGAGAGAGAGAGAGGCAGAGACACAGGAGGAGGGAGAAGCAGGCTCCATGCCAGGAGCCTGATGCGGGACTCGATACCGGGACTCCAGGATCGCGCCCTGGGCCAAAGGCAGGCGCTAAACCACTGAGCCACCCAGGGATCCCTGCCATAGCTTCTTAAATGTACAGAAGACACTCTTTGTTAGCAGGTTTAGGAAGAATAATTTAATGGTTAATTAAAAGTTGTACATGTAAAAGTCTGGGAAAGAACACAGGAAATCTTCTGGAGTGTTGGAAATGTTCTAGATCTTGGTGACCTGGGCCATGGGACCAGCGTATCCATATATAAAAAGTCATTGAGCTGCACACTTAAGATTCATACATGTCACACATCTGTCTGTATGTGTAGAGACATACACATATATCTCCCCACCAACAAACTATCAACTTTGGAACTTCAAAATAATCAGATGTAATCAGATAGCAACTTCAGTGCAGGGGTACACAGGGCAATGGGCTCCACTTTGGAGCATGCAGCTTAGACAAGGCCAGTCTGAGCAACCCTTGTGTTATATGTAGTGGAAGAAAAGACGTCACAAAACAGAAAAGATGAAAACTAGTCTTCTCTAGATCCCCACCATCCATCCCCCCACCCCCGCCAGTATATTCCCATTCCATTCAGTGGCTGGTAGGCTCCTCCTTCCTATTTAAGTGGAAGCTCATTTCAGATAAGCTTCATTAACTTTTTCTCATGAGTCACAATGGACAAAGGATTTGACTGAAAGAAAGGTGCACTCAGGCAAGAGTTATAAATCCATTTAATGCTGGTAAAGGGTACATCTGATTCCACATATGTCTGTAAGAACTGAGGGGGATGAGCTTCCCAGGACACAGAGGAGGCTGGGTGCCCTTCTAAAACATCCTGCTGTGGTTGCTTCAGCCCCATCTGGATGGGCGTCCCGTCTGGTACATTAAGAAACCTCTTTGTGGTCCCCTTTCAGAGTAGGGGTGGGATAGAGAATTGTTGGATGCTCTGATTGCATGTTTGTCTGCTCACCAGGCACAAGCAACTGGTATCACCCCAGCACATTCCCAAGTGTGTATCTCAAGACAGGGAGGAAATTTGCCAGGTCCCAATTCGAAGCATGTCAGTGTCTTCACTGGCTCAACTTCTGGTCTCCTGGGTTCTATGATGGCAACATCAGTTTCGCCAACATTCACCAGTTCCTGTGGGGCACACAAAAATGAGTGAACCATAATCTTTGCTGTATTAGTTTGCCAAGGCTGCGGTAACAAAGTACCATAAACTGGATAGCTTAGAACAACAGAATTTTATTGTCTTGCTGTTCTGAAGTCCAGAAGTCTGAAATTCAAGGTATCAGCAGGACCAGTCTCCCTCAGGAGGCACTGGGGAAGGATCTGTTGCAGGCTTCTCTCTCAGCTTCTGATAGTTTCTTGGCTTGAGGCAGCCTAATGTCAGTCTCCACATGATGTACTCCCTGAATGCTGTCTATGTTCAGATTTCTCCCCTTTTTAAGTACTCCTGTCCTATTGGATTAGAGGTCCACCCTAATGCAGTATGACTTCATCTTACCTAATTACACCTGCGAAAAAGGCCCCATTTTGAGGCAATGGGGCTTAGGACTTCAATTTATGAATTTGGGTAGGGGGACTCAAGTCAGCCCATACTTGTCCCTCCAAAAGTTTATGATCCACTTAGGGAAAGAGTTATATATGTCACTGAAGTTTGTTATAAATCACTAGTTACCAGGGTGAAGTTGTACTGGAATTTGTTTCCATAGCAAGGATTTTTCTAACAATACCTACCTACCAACTGTTGGTTTCACAATTTCTCAGCATGGTAATAAAGAAGCCCGGTTTCCAGATATATATTATATATTATATATATTATATATATATTCCAGATATAATACACGTCAGTATTATACAAATACCTCAGCCATGACAAAAGTTGAATGAAAAAACTATTATAGAGAAATGTTATGTGATTTTTAGTATGAGGCAAAAAGTCACAGGGCTCAATCATGGATTCCATATGACTAGGAAAGAGGGAAATTTGTCACAGCCAAGGGAGTAAAACCTTTAACAACTTAAACTGTGTCTACACATTATCGCAGAATGGGACTTTGGTGATGACCTGTCGATCTAATTAGTTTGGATATCCATTTGGATAATTTGAACTCCAAGTGAACAGAGCAGGTGTCTGAAAAAATTATTCAGGACATTAATCTAAATACAGGGTTCAGAGAAGGGGACCCCAGAAATGAGAAGTTAGTGGAGGTGGTTTTGACACTTTCCCGTTAGATTTTTCAGGCTGATGGTGATCATCATAGAAATGTAGATGGCAAAAAAAAAAAAAAAAAAAAAAAGGTTTAGGTAAAGTTATCCTGTGAAATTCCAGGTGCAGTGGACAAGTCTCACTAGAGGGACTTTGAAGGGAACCCTGCATGTGCAGCTTGAACATTGGATGTATAACTTAACTTGCTTCATTGATTGATGGCTTTCTACTAAGATGGGCTCAAGTAGCATGGCAACCAAACATTGCTTCATGTTCTCTAGACACAGCCTCTTTCCTTGAGTATATTTTGTTGCACACTTTCTCGCCACTTGCGCTCAGTGTCATAAAAATTGTGTCTGGCGGGAGGGGTGCCAGCTTGAGTTTTTCACCCCACACAAAAATCTCAAAGTTGTTTTTCAAATCATTTCTCTCTCCATACCGTTCTTTCCACTTCTATGTGCTGCTTTAAAACAAACAACCAATGTGCTGATGACAGCCCCTTGCTGAAAAGGCTTCAGTGGCTTCATGTTGCCCTTGAAGCCAAGTATAAACTCTGAAACGTGCTCTGCAAAGTCCCCCAGGATCTGGCCCCAGTTCCCCTGACTGGTCCTGAGGAATGTTTTGTCTTTTCAGTTCCCTAAATAGTCAAAGCCCTCTTTTGCCCCTGAGCATTTTCTCCCACTGTTCCCTGGGCTTCTGTATTGATTTCCTCTTCGTCTCTGTCCGGTTAGCCACCTCTATTCCCCAAGTCCACATTCCGCACCCTTCTTCGTAGCATCGGGCACTTCCTCACGTGGCAGCACTTACCATTCTGCACCATAATCACCTGCTTACCTGCATGTTCTCGCATTTACTGTAACCTTTCCCAAAGGCTGACACTGAAGCCTTCTTGGTCAATATTATATTCTCAATGCCTGGTGGACAGAGTTGATATTAGTGTTTTGAACAAACAAATAAGTAAATGAAGAAAATAAATATATGATCTGTGACATCTCTGGGAGGTAATAACTACTGATATCTATGTTAAGTATTTCAAATACCCTTTCTGTTCAAAACAAGTAAAACTAACCTATGTATTGAAGGTCAGAATAGTGGTTACCTTTGGGAGTACTGACGGGGAAGAGGAGCAACACTGCCTCTCGAGGGACAGAAAATGTTTCCTATCTTGACCTGGATGCTGGTTTCATGGGCCTTTGCATAGATAAAAATTCATTGATCTGGGCACTTAGGACCTGCCCACTTTATTGCATAAGTTAATAAAAAAGAAAGAAAAAATTTTAACTATTTTTATCTCACCTTAATACCAAGGAAACCTTTGTCTTTCATTAGCTCAAGAAAGTCTGCGTTCTGATTTTAAAGCCAGTTTTTTAATTTTGTTAAAGACTGCAACTATTTGATAAGATTGCCCCAAGCCTCCTGGTGCAGGTATGGTGGACCAATGAAAGCCTTTTTCCTTCTACCTCTAAAACCCAGAGCAATTCCAAACCCCCTAAGGGGCTATGGTTGGTTTTATCTGAGCATCCTATGGGAATCAGCAGCTCTCCAGGCCACCCAGCACGTGAAATCCACTCTGCCCAATTCTAACACCATAGCACCAACCAGGTTGCCCTTCCAAAGGCTGTTTGCAAATGATGTTTTGACAAACCCAGGAATCCTTTTTATTATTAGTCACCCCAGACCGAACCCACCTCCAACAGTAATGAAGATGGCCTCTAACCAATGATGGAATTCCCCAGTTCTCAGACTGACTTCTTCTGGGGACTTCCAATGAATTAAGCAGAATTCTTATGCAATTAAGCCATCATTCCAGCATTTTATCATTTAAAATTGCTTCAAGAAATTATTCTATACTTCTAAAGGTATGGGCTTAATTTTCCTCTTGTAAAATGAATGCAATTTGTAAGCCTGTTTATGGAATTCGTGAGTTACCTTCATTTATTGTTACATTTGCTCTTCAGACAACTTTTAACATTTTGAGCTTTATTCATTCTGATGCATATTTGAGACCAATTATAACATTTCTAAATTACCTTTATTCTTACCTATCTGCCCCATCATACCTATACCTATCTGTATTTGCTGTACTTGCCTTGGATACCACAAATCCTGTCCTCGTCTGCAGCCACTTGGAGGATTAAACAGGCAATGCAAATTGCCTGCAGATGGTCTCTGCAGATTGGTCTGCATCATCATTCTGACTTTGTCGAACCCTGCAGTTATTCAGTGTGGAATAATGATCAAAATCAATTGCAAACGTGTAGTTGTCTTTGAGGGATATTTATTATTGTTATGAGATGGTGCACAAACTACTGGTGCACTATTTATGAAGGCGGGAACATGCTTCTCTCCAAAGATTTTATCTTTTAAAGGGCACATAAAATTTCAGACTTGCTTTTCAGCTCCATAAATACACATATGGTTGCATAGAGTTAACACAGATCATCCATCTTGAGTTTCTTTTGGTTCAAGCAACCATGGAACTAAATCTCATATAACCTATGTAAGCCTGGGTACTTAAATCAACTTTAATGGAGAAAAAAAATAGGTCAACTGCTTGATAATTCAGGACAAGAAAAAAATTGTAACTCAGATTTTCACAATATATTCAACAAAGTTGAAAAACCCTCAGAAAATGGAGCTTTGGGGCACCTGGGTGGCTCAGTCCGTTAAGCATCTGCCTTCAGCTCAGGTCATGATCCTGGGGTCCTGGGATGGAGCCCCACATTAAGCTCCCAGCTCAGTGGGGAGTCTGCTTCTCCCTCCCCCTGCTCTTGCTCTCTCTCTCTCTCTCCCCTCTCCCTTCAAATAAATAAATAAAATCTTTTTTTTTTTTTTTTTTTTTAAGTGATGTGCAGTTCTTCAGCGCTCTGTGTATTAAATCTACTAAATGTTTTTCAGGAGTGTCTATAGTCACATTTGAAGCCGGGTTAATGAAGGTTCTTACTTTTAACCTTTGAAAACCAAAACATAACAGAATAGTGAGATCTATTTATGTGAGCACACGCACGCACACACACACACACACACATAATACAGAGTCAGTAATGGATAATGTAGATGCATGAGAAATTACTCCAGAACTTAATGGTTTAATGGCTGAAAATAATAATATTTATGTTGCTCGAAGGCCTGCAATTTGGGCAGGGCTTGACAAAGAAAGGGACTACAAGGATGTCTATGGAAACAGGAAAAAAGCATGACTTAAAGGTATTACAATTTAACAGCATTTTTGCCATAACAATTTCCTCCTTTTCCATCGCTCTGTCCCCCCCCATCCCCACCCCGTCTAGCTCGTAGTCCAGTTCTGTGCTCATATGCCTGGAGAAGCACGACTGGGCAGGAACCAGAAAGAACTAGCAAAGTCTCTAGCTTTTGTGTTTGCGATCACTTGAACCCTTTAAGGAGCTCCTCTGCCAGATGCCTGGGATGCAAACATCTGACAGAGGGATTTCCTCTGAGGAAAAAACATTAAGAAGAAAGAATCCTTCTCCCAGACACCAGTTAGGGTCCTGTGAGGAAATCCTAAATCTCACAGGTATTTTAATTTTGGAAGTTGGTTCTCCAGGCGCCAGGGAACTGAGACAGCAAAGGCATGCTCCGAAGTGGGGGACCCACGTGGCAGATTCTGGGCGCTGGAGGGGGGGGGGGCGAGGTCCCAGGCACCTGCTGCTGGAGGACAAATCGGCAGCCCTGGGCAACCCCGACAGGACTGGCCACAAACAGGAGGAAAGCCACTTCTCCCTTCCTCCTGCCTTCCATTCCCTCTGCTGCTGCCAACTGGCAGGCCCAGCAGAAAGGCAGCCAGCAAAGAAGTCTGGGAATTATAGCTTCCAGAGTCCCAGTCCCAGCATAACAGGGCAGAGTGTAAAAGGGAGGTGAGTTTGGAGCTGGGAGGCAACAGGTAAATAACCAGCATCTTCCCATACCTGAAAAAAGGTACCACTGGATTGAGGAGGAAAGAAATCAGGAGTGGGTAAGAGCTAGATTTGGGTGGGTCCTGGGATTTTGTTTCTAGGTGGATGGGTAAAAAATTGGAGAAAGAGCAGGGACAGGAAATTTCTTAGCAAGGCATATACAGATCATTACTTGAGGTCCGAGTGCTCACCTCCCATCCCTTGAGGTCACATTATCACGGACCCCTGTCAACTCAGGTACATCCTAGAAAGAAGAGCGTTGTCTCAAGTTGATGGAGATTAAATTTTGATTTGCAGACAGAGCAAAGACGTGCTATAGAAATGAGTTTGTGCCTTAGAAAAATGAGGACAGTTGATATTTCAAGTATGTCTGAGTTGGTGGACTAAGGGTCATACCCTCTATAGTATATTTTTGATCACGTAAGAACTGCAGACGCAGGAGACACGTTGGAAGGTTAGCACCAATTATGTCTGCAATTACGATTTCTAGGGCCTAGCATTATGACCGTTTTTTTCTTCTTATCCTTCATTATTTCCTGGTTTTCCATAATAAACCTATAACACTCTTAGAATCCAAATTGTTTTTTAAAAACTTGTTGATGGAAATGTTATATTGTGGTTTACTACTATATCATGCCTCGAATATATTTCTGAATTGGCCTGATGAGAAGTCCAAAGTCTCCTTTTTATTCTTCTATTTTGTGTTGAGCAGACTAGAAACTAGCAGGTCCTAGGACTTCCCCACCTCAATGTATCCTCCTAAACCTCCAGCACCTTCTGAAGAAAAGAAGAAAAAAAAGGGGGGGGGAGTGTAGTCTTCATTTCCTATTTCATTTTGACAAGAAAATAATAATTCCAATGATTTCCTAGTTCGAAATTTTCATAAATATTTCTTCCACCCGTTGGCACCAGAGTCTGGCTCTATTACAGTAGCATATGATGGATCTTGAAAATGTGGCAGAAACGATTTGCCGAAAACCTTGGCAAACATGTTCCAAAAGTTCAGACAGTGTCCTGTTTTTGTCAGCAAAACATGGGCAATGGGACAAGGTCTGGGAGATAAACATTACTGAAGAAAAGGAAAAAAGAAAGGTCAGGCACTTTACTTTCCACGCAGTGCTTGTCACCGTAACACTTAGAATGTAGAAGACCTTTTGTATTAAAAAGAAAAAGAAAAGGAAGACTCCATTAGTTTAACTTTTCTAAGAGCCCTGACTCCCAGGACAATGATCTGGGAATTTAAAATTTGCATCTGCCTTTAGGCACTGTCTTGAAATCTGCTGTGAATTCCCTGTGTTATTAGTTCTGGCGATAGCCAGAGATAGCGAGATGCCCCAGATGCCTGAGGAAAGACAGTGGCCTGTGATTGGCATCAGCCTGAGTTCTAAGCAGACCACAGTGACCAAAATAGTTCTGTTGACCCTTGATGGATGCACAGCATGAGCAAAAAAAAAAAAAACTTTATTTTTTTTTTTTAAAGATTGTATTTATAGAGAGAGCATGAGCAGGAAGGGACAAAGGGAGAAGGAGAGAGAGAATCCCAAATAGGCTCCACGTTCAGCACAGAACCTGAAGTGGGGCTCGATCTCATGACCCCGAGATCCTGACCTGAGCTGAAATCAGGAGTTGGACGCTCAACCAACCGAGCCACCCAGGCTTCCCAAATCTTTGTTGTTTTAAGTCACTAAGATTTGGGGGTTGTTTATTGTAGCATGGCCTCCTCTACTGAATATTGCAATATCCATCTGCAAAAGCATTTTAAAGAATCTGTATTTGGGGGCATCTGGGTGGCTCAGTCAGTGAAGTGTCTGCCTTCTGCTCAGGTCATGATCCCAGGATCCCGGGATGGAGCCCACGTCAGGGTCCCTGCTCAGCGGGGAGTCTGCTTCTCCCTCTGCCTCTGTCTCACCCCCAGCTTGTGCTCTCTCTCTCTCTCACTCTCTCTTCACCTGAAATAAATAAAATCTTAAGCAGAAATTTTGATATTTTGAGAACTTCCAAAAGTTTATATCATAGTATAGCAGGCTTCCATTTAGCACAGACGCTTCACCTCTGCTGTGCCTTTTGGAAAATACGTGTAAGTCTTGTGTTCTTATATATTCCTTTTCTCCTAAAGTTATTTCTTGAAATCCATTTGTTGAATGCTTAATGTACATTCTCATGAATATAACTGATAGATTTCTGCTTTTTCAGCCATTACATTTTAAAATGTGAGAGTGTATGCAATAAATCTAAGCAAATTTTTCACTTCAATGTTTAGGTAATTTATCTGGCCACCACATAATAACTAGAAGATTATACTCTTCTTTCCTTTAATAAATCCCACAAGGAACAGAACCAGGAACAGGAAATTAGCGTTTGAAAAATCAGCCATTGTGTGGCTGTGAAAAGAAAGCTCTCCAAAGATAAGACCATTGTGGCTGTGCATTAATGAAAATATATTAACTATTTTCTTTACGTCAATCTTTCCTCAAAATCTTGTTAAGGCGTTCCAGGCTACAAATAGTCTCCTTCAAACTTGATAGTGAGCTGGGTTTTTTTGTTTTTTTGTCTCCTTTTTTTGTAATCATCCCATTTTTTCAGGTGCTCCCATCAGTGGGGTGAATTTAAGAATTGTTTTTGTTGGGTGTGGACCTTTTGGAGAGAACTGGCAAGCCAGGTGGCTTTGAAGCTGCTGTTTTTCCATCAGCTGGGAGCAGTAACCTAATCCCAGCACCCTGACCACATCTGACCTAAGTGAACACAGCTTGCCTCTATCACAGGATAAGATTGGAGGCGAGCGGGGCTGCAGGTCCCCAGCTGAGTAAAAGGGAAGGCGGGGAAAGATAAGGGCCGTGGTTTCAAATATCCTTAATGGGAATTCTGCACAGTGATTTTTCATCGGGGCTGGGTGCTGTCAGGACTTTGATTACAGCCTCTTCTTCACTGGGAATCCTTTTTTTTGGGTCCCTCTAGTGTTTGGACTTTGGCCAGGCTGGGGTTTTTTGTGTGTTTTCCAGGTAACTCTGGTCTGTCTCCGTACAGCCTGGGGTGACTCATGCGTCTGTAACTGATAGATCACTGTCTGATTTTTTTTTTTTTCAGAATTCTAAATTTTCCTCACAGATCCATGCCCCAAAAGGCCAAGATGAGGGTTATTATTATTATTTTTTTAATTTTGTTTTTTTGGCTGTTGTCTTGCTGACTTGGAAAGCCTAAAACATGTCAGCCACAAAACCGGGCATTTTCATCAGTATTTTTATTGGTTTGGTTTGGTTTGGTTTGATTTTTTTTTTTTTTTTTAAAGATTTCATTCATTTATTCACGAGAGACACATTTTGTTTTGCTGATGCCTCCTGAAAGTGAATCAACAGGTTAACAAAGAGGAGGCTGTCAGAGAAGGGACATTTGTTAGTGGTTTCCTGGTCTATGAGTCTGAAGGACCTGTCACGTCGAGCCTCGGAATGATTTTAATTAGCTGCATGACTGAAACGTCCTGTCAGCGTGGCACCTTAACCCTGGCCCTCCGACGAGTGAGTGGTCAGGAAGGGGAGAAGTGCAGAGGTGGCGAGGCCAGCTGCAGACACAGACCACACTGCCCGCCTTCGCCCGCACTGCTCACAAAAAGGTAATTCAACGAGGCACATCTCCCAATTCTTTGCTCTGTGAAAGCTGCTGAGAATATTAATGAAGCTCAGCCTAATTTTTGCCTATACCTCCTGAAAAGGGAGAGCGAGGAGCAACAGACCAGGTTTTCTGCCAACAACAAAGGAGGTTCCTTTGGGAATTTCAAGTTAAGGCAAGTAGCCTTGTCCTGGCAGGGCCTCAGACCAGCTCTGGCCTGGCTTGAGTCCCCTTCACAGTAATGGAGCCCAGCAGGTTGTGCAATGGGGCTGAGAACACATGGTCAAAGAGGCCCAGAATCTTCATGGGATGCTCACGAACCACACTCTGTACCACACACCAGTCCTTTACTGAGACCAGTCTGGTTGATGGTACCGCCATTTCTTCAGCGACAGAGGGATCTTCCAGTTGGGAGTCTTGGGTGTGACCCGGTGCTTAGCCAAAAAGGAGGAGGCTGCTGAAAATGTAGCAGGGAAGCACCTTCTTCGTGTTCTAACCAAAGAAGTCCCCTCCAAGGGAAAGTCATGAGCTAATCTGGGCACCAGGTTCTGGTTACCATTCAGGAGAGAGGCTGAGTGTGAGAGACGGGCTGTGAAAGCAAATGAGAAAAAGACCACAACTTTCCAATCTGAGGAGACCAAGCTGAGAAAAGATGTGCTGGAGGTCCCTAAGACAACACGTGAAGGTAGCATGAATGAACAAAGACGGTGGCTCTCTGTTGGAGGTTGTCAGGTATTTTCCCGGCCACAAAAACTCCCCTCAAGCCGAGGGTCTGCTCGCTGTTTCACAAACACGACTGCCCTGTCTTGTTACTATGCTCACATGACTTGTGTCATTGCCCTCACATATGTCTCTAGACCTGCTGCCTGGTCTAAACCCCACTTACTAAAACAGGCCAACCTAAACCACCCCAGCCGGAGGTACAATTCCCACATCCTTTACGGTCTTCCCATATGTGTGACAAGCTGCTGTCAGGTGAAGTCTCTTACCTTGTTGTCTTGAATTATCAAACACTATTTTTTATTACTTAACTTTTTACATGTTCCTACACAAACGTGCAATTAATGATTTTTTAAATGAAAACATAAGCTGTCATAGCTTTCCAAACCAGTCATAGCACATGGTTTGCATGAATTAGGTGGCTGCCTATAACAAAAACCTCAGGAAAAAGGTTTAATAAGATGATTTTCTCACTTAAGCTATAGAAGTTTGGAGGTAGGGAGAGAGTCTGGGATCATTAAATACAGACTCCTTCATCTGCTCCACTGTCTTGGTGGATGGCTTCTGTCTGGTGGGTTACTTAATGAGGCAAGATGGCTGCCCAAGGTTTAGCTATTTTGTCTGCAGTCATTGTCTGGAAGGAGGAGGAGGAGGAAGAGAGGAACAAACATCCTCCCAGCTGAATCAGCAATTAAAAAAAAAAGATTTAATTAATTAATTAATTTTTATTTTTATTTATTTATTCATGAGAGATACAGAGAGAGAGGCAGGGATAGAGGTAGAGGGAGAAGCAGGCTCTGGGGAGCATGGGGAGCCCGATGCAGGACTCAATCCCAGCACCCCAGGATCACAACCTGAGCCAAAGGCATATGCTCAACTGCTGAGCCACCCAAGTGCCCTATTTTATTTATTTTAGAGAGAGACAGAGCATGAGCACAAGGGACAGAGAGAGAGAGAAAGAATCTCAAGCTGACTCCACACTGAGTGCAGAGCCCAAAGCTGGCTCTATCTCACGATCCTAAGATCATGACCTGAGCTGAAACCAAGAGTCTGATACTTAACAGACTGTACCTCCCAGGCATCCCAAGTCAGCAACTTCTAAAGATAGCTTCTCAGGATAATTTTCTTATATCTCACTGGCCAATATATTATCACCTATCTATTCTTGGCAACAAGAGAGGTTGGAAAACTTAGCCTTTTACCTGGCATCATTGCCATCACACATACAACTCTAGTTTTTTTTTTTTTTTTTACCCTTTTATTTTTTTTTTTTATTGGTGTTCAATTTACTAACATACAGAATAACACCCAGTGCCCGTCGCCCATTCACTCCCACCCCCCGCCCTCCTCCCCTTCTACCACCCCTAGTTCGTTTCCCAGAGTTAGCAGTCTTTACGTTCTGTCTCCCTTTCTGATATTTCCCACACATTTCTTCTCCCTTCCCTTATTTTCCCTTTCACTATTATTTATATTCCCCAAATGAATGAGAACATATAATGTTTGTCCTTCTCCGACTGACTTACTTCACTCAGCATAATACCCTCCAGTTCCATCCACGTTGAAGCAAATGGTGGGTATTTGTCATTTCTAATAGCTGAGTAATATTCCATTGTATACATAAACCACATCTTCTTTATCCATTCATCTTTCGTTGGACACCGAGGCTCCTTCCACAGTTTGGCTATCGTGGCCATTGCTGCTAGAAACATCGGGGTGCAGGTGTCCCGGCGTTTCATTGCATTTGTATCTTTGGGGTAAATCCCCAACAGTGCAATTGCTGGGTCGTAGGGCAGGTATACTTTTAACTGTTTGAGGAACCTCCACACAGTTTTCCAGAGTGGCTGCACCAGTTCACATTCCCACCAACAGTGTAAGAGGGTTCCCTTTTCTCCGCATCCTCTCCAACATTTGTTGTTTCCTGCCTTGTTAATTTTCCCCATTCTCACTGGTGTGAGGTGGTATCTCATTGTAGTTTTGATTTGTATTTCCCTGATGGCAAGTGATGCAGAGCATTTTCTCATATGCATGTTGGCCATGTCTATGTCTTCCTCTGTGAGATTTCTGTTCATGTCTTTTGCCCATTTCATGATTGGATTGTTTGTTTCTTTGGTGTTGAGTTTAATAAGTTCTTTATAGATCTTGGAAACTAGCCCTTTATCTGATATGTCATTTGCAAATATCTTCTCCCATTCTGTAGGTTGTCTTTGAGTTTTGTTGACTGTATTCTTTGCTGTGCAAAAGCTTCTTATCTTGATGAAGTCCCAGTAGTTCATTTTTGCTTTTGTTTCTTTTGCCTTCGTGGATGTATCTTGCAAGAAGTTACTATGGCCGAGTTCAAAAAGGGTGTTGCCTGTGTTCTTCTCTAGGATTTTGATGGAATCTTGTCTCACATTTAGATCTTTCATCCATTTTGAGTTTATCTTTGTGTATGGTGAAAGAGAGTGGCTTGATGCAAAGGAAGAAAGATATTGGTGTTATAGCTGTCTCCACCACATGATCTGACAAATAATTTGGTGGTACATGAAGGATGCATACCAAAAAACTGGAAACTCTAGGAAATTCTAATGAGTTATGGAGAAGTAATGAACTGATGGCTGAGACTAAATTTCACCTGCCCAACACAATGTATTCAGCCAACATAATGTTTATATTTTGTTAAACCAACACTTCAAATTGAGAGAATGTACATAAATTCCAGTACAGAATGAATAAAGACCTCTTCAGAGTGACTGTAATTATCCCTCAAAGCCCCCCCAATGTGCCTCATGTGGGTTCACAAACCAGTCTAACAACACAGTTGTGACCACCCAGTTTCCCCCATGTTCTAATCCCTCTTGTCTACTGACCACAAAGTCTCCTCACATCTGCCTCTCCAAGGAGCCTATGAGGAGATGATTCCAAGGCAGTCAGTTTGTGGGTGCTAGAAGGCTCTTTAAGATATCACTCACCATGGAAAAAAATTGTGGCCTCCACCCAACTCTGTTTCCCAGTTTATCACTCCCCCCCTGGAATAGCACTGGCCACAGCTTCTTGAAGTCCTGCCTGTGTTTCTGACCTCCACTCCACCCATACTCCCAAGTATCTAATTAAAGGGGTACATCACTTTTTGGCTCCCAGATATCCTAACTGCCAGTACACCGATTCGGTATAAAATGCCAGAAAGAGATCAGTTGCTATGTCCTCCTCCCCGTGCCCTACTTCCTTTCTCCCCTCATATTGTGCCTCCAAACCAATTCTTCCCTCCTTCACTTATAAATGAAGTGGGCACATTGGTGAATGAAAACAGATAATGGATGTGGTCTCAGGGGGAGGCTGCACAAAGTCATACCAGAACCCCTCCTCAGCAAACTCACTTGTCCCATTACTCAGTGAATCCTCATCAAAACTGCAGGAAGCCTGGGTACAGAGAATCCACTTGAGTGAAGAAACAGAATCACTGACTGCAGTATTTATTTTACAGAAAGGCAGAGACAGAAGAAATTAAAAGGCAGAGAGGGCCCTTAGATTGCCTGTTCAGGGGGGCCTCCACTGAACCATAGTCCCCTAAGCATGAGCAAGATGCATTCCAGAAAAGCTCAGAAAAAAAAATCAAACATGAAGAACCTACTACAACCATGAGACCAAGTATGGAACAAAAGTTTTTTTTTGCTTCCTAAGAGCTCATATAAGCCCAGAGAGCTGTTTAATTTAATAATGCAAAGAAGATATGATAACTTTCACTTTTCCTGTTCCTTCCAGACATCTGATAAGCTGGGATTAATTTTTATGTTCAGCTATGTGAGACCAAAGCAACTTCTCATGGTTACCATGGGATACCTTCTAAATATGTGCCTGATGTGATTTCCCCAAATTGTTATGCAATGAAAATGACATAACTTCTAAGTATGGTGTTTTCTCAATTGCATGCCCAGAGAAATGTGGTATTTCCCCCAAGGATTGTATTATATTGGGCTTGGCTATATGTCAGTAGATTTCAGTAATGGAGAGTTAAAGCCTTTCTAGCTACAAGGCAACAACAATCAGAGACTGATTAATTTGGGGTTAATAATCTGAGGGATAGCAACCTATTTTTCTTAACAAGAGAAATTTGCTTTCTAATGGAAAGCATAAGAAATTTTTCTGCCTGGAAGACGGTTATATGTGCCGGATGTGCTCATCATACTTTGCATAGCAGTTGATTATTAAACTTTTATGTAGTGATTATTTGTTCGGTTGTCTCTCTTCCCTACTAAACATGATCCCTTTGAGGACATGGAGTGTGTCATTTGTTTTTATGTCCCCAGCATCTGATGCATTGGAGGCACCCCATAAATGGTGGTTAACGGATTAATGGATGATGCAATATAGTGGTCTACATATGTTAGTGGTACTTTGGAAAAGACGCCTTGGAAGAAAGACAATGTCCAGGAATAAAATTTGTTCTGAATAAGTCTTTGCTACGTCCACAATGTTTTTTCCATGATGAGAATGTAACAAAGATTTAACTGGATCTTCCCTTCCCCACCCATGTACAAAAACCCAGAAAACAGATTTAGGATTGAGAACAGTGAGACAGAATCCGAATGATCCATTAAATCAGTCTGGCTATCCTGTTACCCAGGATAAGGTAATTATATTTGCAGAAGAAAAGATTCATCACATTGTATTTCCTATTTCTCTTTGTACCATTTCCTGCTCTTTCCTCAGCCACCTCCTTGCATTGTTGTAGTGTCCTTTCAAAGATAGTGATTACTGTGATATTGATAGAAAGTGATGTGGAAATGGTATGAAAGAGGAACTAATTCTGAACAACAAGTTGTTCAGCCCTGTGTGTGAAAAATTTCGGTAGATACTTTTTTTTTTTTTTTTTTAGAGAGGGAGCAGGGGAGGGGTAAAGGGAGAGAGAATCTTAAGCAGGTTTCACGTCCAGTGCAGAGCCCAACTTGGGACTTGATCTTACAACCCTGAGATCATGACCTGAGCCAAAATCAAAAGTCAGATACTTAACTGACCGAGTCACCCAAATGCTCCAAGTAGATACTTTTTAAAAGCGTTATTCAGGGGCACCTGGGTGGCTCAGTCGGTTAAGTGTCTGCCTTTGGCTCCAGTCATGACCTCAGGGCCTGCTTCTCCCTCTCCCTCTGCTGCTCCCCCTGCTTATGCTCTCTCACTCTCTCCGCCAAATAAATACATAAAATCTTTTTAAAAATTAAAAAATAAAAGCATTATTCATTTGTCATCCCTCCTTAATGCTTGCCTGTGATCATGGCCTGCAGCCATAACCAAGATTTCCTGCTCACCTGACAACAGTTCACCCTAGTTGCTTGGCAAAAGGACTCAGCAGGATACAGGTAGGGGTACAACCTGATAGGCTCTATACCATCAGATAGTGCTAGGTTCAAATACTGATCTGTCACTCTATGGCTTTGAACAAGCTACTTAGTCTTTTAGCCCTTTAGTTTTTCTGTCTGTAAAACGGGAATAATAACATCTACTTTGTTAAATTGTCATGGAATTAAGTAAGATGACATACATAAAGTGCCACGGAAGGAACACATGCTTTATAAACAGTGCAAAGTAATTCTAATTTTGATTAACTTCCTTCCTCTCCCACTAGTAACAAGAGCTGAAAGATGGAGAGGAAGAAGGGAACATTATCCTGCTTAGTCTTTTTGTCCCCCTATTCTATATCTCTCTTGATACAGGAGCTCCAAAATCTCAGGCAGGATGCACGAGGGATAGAGAAAATGAAAATGCATTCTTAAGAGTAGCAACAACACCTGTCCCAGAACATTAGTTTTCATCCAGATTAAAAGATTACAAATGACCTATGTATGTTCTTATAACGTAATTTAATTATGTCCTAAAAATTTCCTGGATAAAAGTACTAATTTCAAGCTTTGGAAGTGTGTTCCTAGGCCACGTGTACTTAAGGGAAAGAGTGGGTAGGGGAGGAGGCAGGGAAGAGAGAACTTGGGTTCCAAAGGTTAGGTCAGTTTTAATCCTTAAATTGATAACTATTGCTTGTTTGGTCACAGCATTTGCTCTATCCTACTAACAATTTATTTGAGTTCATGACATTACTTGTGGAGTGGCAGGATTTCCAGAGAGGTTCAGACATGAGCCTTTACCTTAAGATGTCTAGAATCTAGTGAAAGACACAAGAGAAACATAAGTGAAGTCAATATGGATGCCCCTCAACTAGCATATATCCAAAATTGCGTGGGGCTTGCATGGTGTGTTATTAGGACCTCCAGTTCAGCATTACTTAGGAAAATAAAATGTGCAGAGGAAATTTCTTTGGCCACAGAGTGAGTCCTGTCATATACATTTGCTAGATCCAGCTGTATTTCCTAAACGCTGAACATATTGTTCTGGCTGTTTATATTCTTGGCATCCAGCAGTGCTACGCATTCCCAAGTGCCAAGAACACACAGCACAGCAGTAGCTTTCCCTAAAAGGCCTGTAAAGCTATGACTAGTTTATTCTCCCAAAGATCCAAGGTACTTGTTAAAGCACAAGATCTGCTTCAACTGACATGGCTCTGAGTTAAATGTGTCGCAACACGTTCTTGGGGAGACCGAGTTCCTTTGACTAACAGCCTCCATATTTGTCAAGACTACTGTAGGCCAAAGGTTAGCAGCAGTATCTGGCAGCACAAAACCACATCTAAAACGTTAAAATAAGAGGCCAGTGAGCCCAGTTCCTGCTACAGCTTCCTCCCTTTGCTACTCAGAGTCTGAGTCCATGCTGCCACAAGTAGAAGTTTATAGACCCCAGTGGATGTGTAGCAACAAAGCTAAAGCCTCAGTGATTCTTTCACTGCAGAGAGGGATACCCAAGCCCACTTTGAAACAACTTTTAGGGAATGTTATGGAGTTTTCAAAACATTTGTTTCTATTTACTCTATTTTTAAAATACAAAAATAAGATTTTTAGGCAGTTCAGCTCAAGACATTTAAAATCTCCTAGAGAGCAGAAACATTGGAAAGTGCATGCTAAGATTGGATGCCATGGGATTGCAGTGGAGGGACATTAACTCAGGTTGAGAAAGGAAGGATAGCAATGTTGAAACAAAGGGGCCTGACCATTCCCTCCAGGAATCCCAAATAACTCCAAAATCTGAGGAACTGGACACACACCATCCAGATTGCTAAATTGAACACCTTCCCTTTGAGCCATTGCCAAGATGGGAGGATCAGTAGGTAGGTTTTCTAGAGGACTTGAGGCCTAAATTAAGGTATATAATGTAAACTGAACAAATGAAAACATTTTTGGAAAGGCTAGAATGAAGATTGCCCTTGAGGCTGAATGCTTCTGAGGTCTCAGATCTATGTGTGTTTAATATACTAGTTATCAAAGCATATGATACTTCAAAACGCACTCCTGTCCTATCTCTGACTCTGACCTAAAGAGGAAATGAAATGATTTGTAAGGATGTAAGATCAGGAAAAAAATGGAATCTGTCCCAGCAAAGGTCTCTAAAATGTTGATACCTTTGAGTATAGAATTTTAACTTAAAGAAATTTATCATAAGTAAATATTAAGAGAATATTTAGTTACAAGGCTATCCACTACTCTCTTCTTTTTGTCTAAAAATAAAAAACTGAAACCCATCTAAATATTTGTCCGACAAATACATTGTATCGTACATTCATATAATGTAGTAATTTATCTCCATTAAAAGGTGACATTACAGAAGAAAAATATGGAAAGATGTTAATGACATATTATTGTGTGAAAAAAAAAGCAAGCTAAAAGAGCATATGCTGTTAAGAGGGTAAAAAGATAAAATACCCAAAATATCGCATATTGGATAAGACCTCACAAAGCTCAACAATCAGAAAACAACCCCATTAAAGACAAGTGTGGGTGGGGATGTGGAGAAATTAGAACCTTTGCACACTGAAAAAATAATTTTACTATGGAAAGAATAGGCAATCTGAGCCACAGTATCAAGGTCACCATGGACAGTGATGAGTCATATTGACTGTATATGCCCTTGATATGAAGTGGTGAGGATAGCCATTTTACTTCTACGGTTCTCTTTTCCCCAAATCCATAACTTCAGGAGAAAAACCTCAGACAAATCATAAGGAAAGGACATTATACAAAACACCTGAAAACTGTACTCCTCAAAATTATCAAGGTCATCAAGAATGCAGAAGATGCAGAAGTCTACAAAATAGTTACATTCTGAGGAGCCTAAGGAAAATGACAACTAAATGTAATGTAGTATAACAGAAAAAGAATATTAGGTAAAACTAAAGAAGTATGAATAAATCATAGGCTTCAGTTAGTAATTGCATATTAATATTGGTATCAATAATAACAATGTATCAATCTTGGTTCATTAGCTATGTGGCATTAGTATCATATTAATGTAATAGGAAAACTGGTATGTGTTATATATAAATCTGTATTATCTTCACAACTCCCTCAATTTTTCTGTAAATCTAAAACCATCATAAAAAGTTTATTAACTAAAGAGTATATGCAAAAAAAAATAAAGGGTATATGCTATGATTTTCCTAAATTTGTATATATGTAGATTCATAGCTAGATATACACATGTATACATAGAAAAAGGATGAAAGGCTAGATATCAAAACGTTAACATTGCTTATTGCTAATGGTGAGAGTATTTTTTTCTTATTTTGCTCATCTATATACTTAACTTTAGGATACAAAAAGAAAAAGGAAAATCGTAAGCCATCCTTTGGGCCGGAACATTTCCCTAACCTAATACAAAAAAATTATATCTAATATTTATAATTTCTAAAAATATTAAAAAGGCACAATTCTGTCCAGGGGAAATGTAAAAATTACTTTTTGATTCAGAACTTTCTTCTCAGTATATTCCTTGATAGTAGTACCTAAGGATAAAGGTAAAAATGAATAATTATTTCTGAATTAAGAATTTAATGAACACAGTCAAGAAAGAGTCTCAAATTAACCTTCAAGAGGAATCCCAATTCCCCATTTTAATCCATTCATTTCCCTCATTCTAATTTCTTATGTAATTTAAAATGTTTAAAACCTCTAGAGAGGCTGGCTGAGGCTCCAAGAAGCTGCTGTTAGATGTCCCATGAGTTCAATTCCAAGCACACCTGTTAGAACACCTCTCATATTGTGGAATAGAAGATAATGGTCTCAAGCAATATTGGTGCTGATGATGTCATTACCACCTTCTCCAGTGAGAAGCAATTAGCTACTTTAAACAGAAATGTATTCTTTCATTTCCATGATGGCTTGGCCTATTCTGCTTTAAATTACTAGATCCTTCTTTGCCTGAGTTTATTTGGTGTAAGCTACCTGTGGTTTTGGTTTGTTTTTTGTTTTGTTTTGTTTTAATATGGTTCATTTCACTTACTCATTCTATAAATACTCATGGAGAGCTTACCATTTGTCAGTTACCGTGTTAATAATTGGGAAATATGAGAGCATGAATAGTAATAAATAGCCCCATTTTAAGAAGATTCTAGGAAAGAGGCGAGGTCACAGTGAAATAGATAAATTGCTATACTTACAAGGTAGAATAAATGCTACTGAAAAAGTTCAGAGAAGGTAAAATGAGCATTCACAGCAGGAGAGACTACATCCAGGTAGAAGGGCACAGAAGGTGATTTGCAAAAAAGGAGGACTGAGAATTGAGTCCTGGTTAACATTCAGGGGAGCTGGGATGGAGAGGCCGTTTATTCTCCTTTCTTCATGTTTCCACGTGGAGGAACTCCAGCTACAGGAACACTCCTGCTCTCTGTCCTCACTCATTAGTCCTCCCACGAGAATTAAATAGTGAGTTTAAGAGCAGAAACTGAGCATGCTCGACTTAGCCTCTCCTGATTTCCCTTTGGCTAGAGCCCAACTAGATGAGTCTTACATTCTGGTCTATTTTCTGCCATGCAGTGAGAGATCCTTAAAGCATCTTTCTTCAAGTATCTTTGTCAATGCTGAAAGTGATCATTTAATCTCTGCCTGACCCCTGAGTCTATCAGAGAAGAGGAGGAGTGGTGTTGCTATTAATTCACAAGAATTCTGACTGTAGCTTTGGAAATGTTGAGTTAGAAGAAGAGAGGGGGCAAGATAAGCAGAGGCACAGATACAAAGTTTGAAAGAACATTAAGTATGTCAAATTGGCAGCAGTTGAGCATCAATAATGGGGAGAAGTAGAAGATAAAGTAAAAAAGGAAGGTTAATGCTATGAACTGAATGTGTTCCCCCAAAATTCAAATATTGAGACCCTAATTCCCAAAGTGGTGTTATTTGGAGATGGGGTCATTGGGAAGTAATTGGGTCATGAGAGTGAAGCCCTTATGATGAGATTTGTGCCCTTAGAAAAGGAGACAGAAGAGAACTTGCCTCCCCCCTCACTATTTCTGCCACGTGAGGATACAGAGAGAAGGTAGCTGTCTGCGAGGCAGGAAGCAGAGTCTCATAAGAACAAATCACATTGTCAACCTGATCTCAGACTTCTAGCCTCCAGAATTGTGAGAAATAAGTACTTGTTGTTTAAGCCACCCAGTCTCTGGTATATTTGTTGCAGCAGCCTGACAACGGTCTTAAAAGCCAGATGTGGAATTTTGAATTCATTCATAGTTTATAGAGAGGTTCTGGTTTTATCCAATTGGCTGAGTATCTTATATTTACCTAACCTTTCCAAAGATAACAATTATAAACTCTGATCAAAAAATGGAAAACAACTGTTTAAAAACACTGGACAGTAATCAAAAACAGGCAGAAACTGGAAGTGATTTGATCCTTGATGAAAAAGGACCCACACTAATTGAGATCCATCCGGGGTTTTCCCACTGGAGGAAGCCCCCAGCCCCATCAAGCTGGAAGCAAAACCATAATCTTATTATAGGAATCAGAAGATAAGAGAGTTTGGGACTACTAGAGTGGCTAGAAATGAAGGAGTGAAATCCTAGAGAGAAAGAAGTTATAAGAGGGAACCTCAAAAACTGCATATAAACTTCTATTAATCTTTGACTAATCCTTGACTTAATCCTGACTGCTGAACTGTTCACATGAGAAGTGAGACTCCAAGGAACTCAGCAAAGAAAAACTACCTAAAATGATGAAAGAAATAAGAAAAGATTATAGCAGCTGCCCAATGTAGGAGAGTCAGAGTTTAAAATTAGAGAAGCCTAGTAAAAATTTCAACCCATCAATAATTTCCAGAAGAGCAATGCCTTAGGAGTAAAGACTATGTTCCAGGACTTAGGGGTAAATCAACACTTGTTCAAGATGATATGCCAATAATTTAATTCCTGAGTGGAACAAAATTCAACACTTTCCAGAGGAAAATGACAGAATTAACATTCTCTACAATGTTTCAATCACTATGTTCAATATATAATAAAAAATATTAGGCAAAAATAAACCAAAAACAAAGTGATCTGGAGTCAAAAGGAAAATTAGTTAAAAGTCACAGATGATGCAGATTTTGAAATTAGATGAGAAGGATATCAAAATGACTGTGAAAAATATGCTAAGGAAGGGGGACCTACATGAAAAATTAAATATAATTGGTGAAGAGATTAGGAGATATTAAAGCCATAGGAAAGGACAAAATGAACAAAAATGAATAATACAATATCTTAATTAAAAAACTTCATTAGACATGATTGGCAGCTGAGTGAACACAACAGAAGAAGAGAACACTAAAGTTGAAGACAGGTCAACAAGATCATTCAATCTGAAACACAGAGAGGAAAAACTTGCAAAATAATGAAGGAAGCTTCAGCAATCTGTGGGGACAGTACCCAGTGATCTAAAAATCATATAATTTGTGTCCAAGAAAGAACTAAAGTTGTGGAGGGATAGAAATAGGGAAGAACAATTTGAATAAACATATGACAAAGTTTTTCCAAATTTGATTCAAAAACAGCAACCCACAGATCCAGAAAGCTCAGTGAACTAAAGCAGAACATACAACTAAGCCCAACAAAGTTAAGGAAAAAATATCTTAACTGAGAGGAGAAAAAAAGGACACACGACATACCTGGGAACAAAGATAAAAATATTAGCTGACTTTTCATCAAAAAATAATGGCTATCAGAAGACAAAAAAAGTTATCTTTTAAGTCTATTATCAGTGAAATATCTTTCCAAAATTAAGTTTAAATAAAAACATTCTTGGATGAACAAAAACTGAGACAACTTGTCACAAGCAAGCCAACACTACAGGATATGCTAAAAGAAAATATTCAGATTAAAGAAGAATGACACGAGGTAGAAATTTGGATCTGCAGAAAGGAATGAAGACACTAAAGATAGTTAAAAATACAGATGTATATATAAAAGATTTCTCTCTTTTTTTTTTAAGATTTTATTTATTTATTCTTGAGAGATACACAGAGAGAGAGAGAGAGAGAGAGGCAGAGACACAGGTAGAGGGAGAAGCAGGCTCCATGCAGGGAGCCTGACGTGGGACTCGATCCCGGGTCTCCAGGATCACACCCTGGGCTGAAGGCGGCGCTAAACCGCTGAGCCACCCGGGCTGCCCAAGATTTCTCTTTTTAAATTTAATTTCTGAAATGTCAATTAAATATTTAAAGAAAATGATGATATATTTATAGGTTTATAGTATTTGTAGAAGTCAAATATATGTCAAGAATAGCGCATAAAGATAAAGAGGAAGTGTAAATGGACTCATAGTCAATGGAGACCATGACAAAACTTCAAACAGGGAAGTAGGCAGAGGATTGACACAATTCAAACCATGCCTTTGGAAGAATCATCCAGCTTCAGGATGTGGAGCCAATAGGAAGGAGCAGCGTACGAGATGTAGTAAGGCGGACTTGTATTCCAGTAGGACTTGGAAACTGATTGAAAGTGGTGCAGAGATAATAAGAGTGAAGTGAAATAGCACCTCCATTCTTGGAATGGAAAGAGGAGTTGATGGTATCACAAAAAGAAACAGAGAACCTTGTAGGAAGAACTGCCATAGGAAGAAAACAATGCATTTACTTGTGACCTTACCAAGTCCGAGGTGTCAGTGAGACCACACAGATGGAGACAGATGATAAGCAATTCAAAATGCAAGTCTTCCTTCTTATAAAATGCCAGTCCTGAAGAATGTATGGCCTTTATGTGACTTGTTTTCATCTTATGCTACATGATTTATTGTAAACTTTTTACTATATCCAAACTATAAGTAAGCCAGAGAAATAAATATAAAACCATGGCAGTGGGAGATTGGCAGGATGGTCTGCCTAGAAGATTTTTGGCTCGGGCTCCCATCCCGAGCAAATGTCCAAGGCCAACAACCAGCAGACTCTGAGCTTCAGCCCTGCTTTGCTCTGCAGACTGGCATGCTAGTGTCTGACCACTCTTTAGCTGCTGCCCATATTACACTTGCTTCCCCTTCTTTACATGCCTGGATTTATTTTTGGATTATCTGTATCCACTACTGACTGAATCCAGAAAAATGATAAGATTAATAGCAAAAACCAAGAAGCCAACCTTTCTTCACTTGCCTATCTCCCTCTCCCTCCAGTTCTCAAACTGAGGGATCCAGGGACAGGTACCACTGGATCGGGTATACTGGAGTATACAGGTATATAGGTATATTGGAATGGTTTGTGCTACCTCCTACTCAAGTTCTCATTCATTAACCATTTTTTCTAACTTTACTGGAATCGATCCCACTCTAAACCAAATTGTGAAGTAGGAACATATTTTTGTCTCTCCCAGGCTCCGTTCCACAAGCCTTACCCATATGTTGGAACCTATAACCAAAAATGACCAGCGCCATCATCACTGGACACTGACTGCCCAGTGTCCTGCCCTGGTGCCCTCCACATTCTCTACTCTCCATGCTTTCTCCCCCTCCTGGATTCTCACTTCTGAAAACTCCAGGTTCTGTAGTGTTATCAACTTCTGTAAGGAGTGAGAGGAAAAACAGGCTGATGGACCTAACTCAAATAATAGTGCCATTACTGGAATCGTAGCCTCATCTAGAGTACCGGAATTTTTCTAAAGCTCTCATGTATTTAAGTGATTCTCTAGGCCCTGTGACAAAGGGGTAAGAAAAAGTCCACATTTTATTATATTCTGTAATATTATAATCCTAAAAAATTAGTGCTATGTTGTTCATTAGAGGATATTCTGTTTCATGAAATATTATTTAGCATTCCAGGATAAAACCCAAATATGAAACAATGAAATAGTAGTATCCTTATTCTACATATGGAAAAACTTCCAGAAAGGTCTACTTACCTTCACCGTTCTCTTGTATCCTAACTTTCCTCTCATGGGAGAAGCACTATTGATAAGTATGTGGAGGTTCACATTTTCTCCATCTGTTTCACATACTTATGCCATTTTAATAAATTGGCTGTCTTATTTCTTTTTTCCCCCCTGTATTCAGGACAATTTTTACCCTATTTTCACTCTTTTCGACCACTAATAAATAATGCAAGTCAAAAGGGCCTACACTTTTTCCCCTAGTCTGGTCCAGTTTAAGATTTAAGTCTATGTAATTCTGAAAGAATTAAAAGTTTGAAGAACACTGTCTGGGTCATTTCCTTACCCTGAGAGTAACTCTTCATTATGTAGATTGTTTCTGACCATTGGAATGTCTCTGCCCTCCTCCCTGTTCACCAAAATCCCTTCCATTCCACAAAACCCATGTCCATCCTCACTCACCCTTCCAGGAAGCCAATACCAACATCCTCTTCCTCATCTTTCATAGAACTTACTGCCAATATCACACACTCTATACTCCACATTCCAGCATTCTCCAGTTGCTCCACATGTGTGACTACTGCTTCTGCAATGAGATAGCAAGTTTCAGAGATCAGAGCATTGCCCTATAAATCTTAACACATCATATGATTCAAGGGACACCATAAAAACTAAGTGACATGAAGGGCTGAGTTCTTTACATTAACAATGAGACCCACTGGAGAGCACGGAATGCTCCCGGTGATGGGAGGGAGGTTAAGGTATGTCTCTTTTCTCTTTGCTTATAGATTTCTGATTCATTTTCTAAAATGCAAACCCTAAAATATACAATGAGAATAAAGTGTGACAGAATCAGTGAACACAACATTTATGATATCAAACCCCAAATCTAATAAATGAAGGAGTTCCTTAATCTCTCATTTAATATACATTTCCTGAACATTTCCCGTGTTCAGGTACATTTTGCTGGGTGGAAGAGGACACAGTCCTCGGGCTCCAAGAATGCAAATCAGACACTAACGAATATGTGATCAAGAAATGACTAGACTCAGGTGTTTTCAGAAATGAAGAGAATAGTAAACAAAAGAAAAAGTTAGAGAAAGCTAATGAGGCTAACCCACTTCCTCTTAATCACTTTTATCATCAGTTCATATTTAAATCAGTGGCCAAAGTGTACAAGAGCATCAAGTTCACCACAGTGGATTTAAGTATACATAACAGTACACAGAAAACATGTACTTTTGTGTGTTTAAATAAGAAAAATCAGAATTTAGATTATTATTTACTGGATGACTGGATGGCACTGGTGAACAGGGAAATGGTGCCTATTCATGGTATCGTTTGAACATCGGTATGACACACTGAGAGAAAAAGTAATTGCATAAATCCAAGATAGTTCTCGTGACTGAAAAGCACATTATGCCGTCTTTATCTTTGAGCTGATTTACTTTATATGTTTCTCTGAAACAGAGTCATAACAGGCCAATGGAAACAAAAATGAAATAGAGCATGTTATTCTGCCTTTTGTTCCTTTGGGAATAAGCTCAAATCTTCACATATCGATGAAAGCTGTCTGGCCCTGTTGCTGCTTGAATGTTCACATGAATGTGTTGATGGGGTCTGCAATGTCTGTTCATGGGCTGAAACCAGATAGAAAGTAGGTGACACTAATCACAAAATTCTAGGTGGGGAACAAAATGCTAGCAGTATAATGACTGACTATCCCACTTCCATATGTTTATTTTAGTAAAAAACCTTGGAGAGGAGTAAAACCCCATAACCATTGAGTTTTTAACCTACAGTACAAGAATATACACAGTTCTATAATGTAGGCTCCATGCAGGGAGCCCGATATGGGACTCGATCCCAGGACTCCAGGATCATGCCCTGAGCTGAAGGCAGACGTTTAACTGCTGAGCCACCCAGGTGTCCCTCTTTATAATACTTTTCACCTAATATTTTATAATAAATTTTATTTTTTATTATCTGCCTCTTCTTACCAGAATATGAGCACTATGAGGGCAAGGGCTATGTCTGTTCACTACTGTACCTTCAGATCTTAGAGATTCTTAATAAATATTTGCTGGATGAATAAATAAAATTGCAGGAAATGATATGCTGTGCACCCTGAATTACCAGCTGAAGAACCCAGCTATTAATATAATGAGGGAAGCAATCAAAGTTGGAACCTTGCCTGAGTAGAGAATTTTTGCCACTACCGAAAAGTTGCCAATTGTTTCCTTGATGGGCTATGAACATGGAGTAGCCAGATGATCTCATTTTTCATGAGAAGTCAAAAATCTGAATTTTTAGATGAAGTTTCTGATTGTTTCATCGTGTGGTTTAAGTTTTCAAAACTTGTCATACTCAACAAACATGAGGTCAGTCTGTGCCTCTGCTTTAGGTGGAGAGACTGGCGGTGTGTGTCTTGAGGTTGACAAAGGTTGAGTTAAATGGAGAAAGAGAAGAGAGACAGGAAAGAATGGCATCCCCACATCCACTTCCTCATCACCTAGATCGCAATTTGGAGGGATCTCTGCTCCATCTTCACCTCCCGCTCCTGTCCCTCTTTACCCGGGAGTTTAGAAAACTACTACTTTATTTCTCATTTATAACACCAGTTTCACGTATTTATTGTCAAGTCCTGTGAACAGTAAAGAGGGATCCATCCTGCACTCACTGATGCCATGGTGTGAATACATAACAATATCTAAATAAATAAGAAGCCATGGGGAAAGTTCTCCAAGGTCAAAATATTTGTTTGTTTGTTTGTTTGTTTGTTTGTTTTAAAGATTTTATTTATTTATCCATGAGAGACACAGGTAGAGGGGGAAGCAGGCTCCTGGTGGGGAGCCTGATGTAGGACTCGATCCCGGGTCCCCGGGATGATGCCTTGGGCTGAAGGCAGACACTCAAGCGCTGAGCCTCCCAGGCGTCCCCAAGGTCAAAATATTTAGAATAAAGAACTGCTGCGATTAAACTGGCAATGGCAAAATCAAAGACCTAATATCTACTTCATATAATAGATGAGGTTTAAACCGGGAATTCTTTTCAGTAACCAACAATTTGACCTGATTACATAATGAATGTTTCTTTTTCTTTGTCCTAAAGTTGAACTTTGTATATTGAGGGGCTGCCAAGCACATTTTCACTGTAAAGAAATGTTGTTTTCAGTTGTATCACCCAAGAGGCTTAATTTCAGATGAAAGTGTTAAAAAATCAAATTTCTGTATTTCTTTGGATCTAGCATTGGGTGGTTTAGCAAGCAGTGTCAATCCTATTTTTCTTTTCCAAAGGGATTTATTGTTGAGCAAGATCAATCAAACTCTAGGTATAACTGTTCATTTCAGTGGCCCTAAGCCCACACTTGGGAGTTTTCCAGCTGTAGAATCAATGAAAAATACCCTGAACTCTCCAGTCAGGGACACAGTATTGGATTCCTGGCAGTTTGCTTTTCTAAGGAAACAACTGAATTAAAAATAGGCCTGCCCCTCCTCCCTTACAGGTAATTCTACCATCATGCATCTGACATCTAAATACCCCCATATGCTATTTTTCCTATAAAGAGCTGCCATTTCAGATCTCTGTTGGTATGTCTGTCAGATACTGGCTTTAATTCTAGGAGGACTGGGGAAATAAGAAATATTCAAAACTGAGGTACCTGAGTAGCTCATTTGGTTGGCCATCTGAATTGGCTCAGTTCATGATCTCAGGGTTTGGGTTTGGGCTCAGTTCATGATCTCAGGGTCATGAGACAGAGCCCCCACTTGAGGCTCCATGCTGGGTGTGGAGCCTGCTTGGGATTCTTTCTCTTTCTCTGCTTCTGCCCTTCCCCTGCTCTCTCTTTTAAAAAAGAAGGAAGGAAGGAAAGAAGAAAGAAAGAAAGAAGAAAGAAAGAAAGAAAGAAAGAAAGAAAGAAAGAAAGAAAGAAAAAAGAAAGAAAGAAAAAGAAAGAAAGAAAGAAAGAAAAGAAAGAAAGAAGAAGAGAAAGAAAGGAGAGAAAGGAGAGAAGTAAAGAGAAGAAAGAAAGAAAGAAAGAAAGAAAGAAAGAAAGAAAAAGAAAGAAGAAAGAACCTTTAATCCCCATTTCCCTCCTCAGTCTCATCCTCCAATTGAAATTTTCACAATATAAAGACTAGTGAACTTCTGACATACTTGAAATTGGCCTTCTCACTAGGCTGCCCTACACATCACTGAATACCATGAGTTTGAGTATTGCCTTGAAATAAATAAGGTCTCTATTCCATGGTTTTTAAAACAAAATAACCAAGAATGAGATGGAAAATCTTGTTCTTACAGAGGTAAATGAAAATATGAAAATCTCAGGAGATAGTGTATGAGGAAAATAAAATTACTTTCATAGAATTTTGGAAAACATTCATTTATGCTTGTAAATATTTACTTGATTCTGAAAATATTTATACCATGACCTCTCCAAAAGAGTTCCCTTTGAAGTGGTCACTTATTTTGCACATAAAAACACAATTTCAGTCAACATAACATCTTAAGATTATGCTTTGGTGTTTCCTTTTGCACACACGCAAATACAGCCTAGCAAACAGGCCAGACATCTGGCTAGGTGACCAAATCTTAAATATCCCCTAGACTAGTTCTAGATTAAACAGTCCTAGAAGACCACGAGAAAGCAGGCACAAAACTCCTGAGCAGGAAGAAGGTAGTGGGGCTGGCATGAGAAGAGAAAGAACTGGTAATATGAGAAAAGCTTACAAATCAAAATGCTCAAATACACAAAGAACTAAAATACTGAGAAGGACAAGCCAACAAAATCAACTACTGGGGGATTAATTCAAGCCAGGTAGGATTAAAATAGTGGGGAAAGGAGAGAAAGATCTGAAAATGAGTGTGCTTAGATTCTTCAAAATGATAAATTATTAGCAAAAATTATAAAACTATAAGAAATCATGAAACAAAACAGACAGAAATAGGACAATAATAGGTGGATGAGAAAAAGAGCCAATTAGAAATCTTGAAAATGAAAAGCATAGTTATTAGGATTTAAAACAACCCAGTAGACAAGACAATAGGTCTAAACATGGGTAAAGAGTTTGTGAGTTGGAAGGCTGTCCTGAGGAATTCACCAGGAATGAAGCATGAAAGAATAAGATGAGAATTATGAACCACAACACAGAGTATGACTTCTCACAGAAATTCTACAGGAAGAGAGTACAGGAAATAGCAGAGAGCCCTACGAGAAGATATGAGATGGGACTGTACCTAAACTCATGCATCCTCAGATTCAAAATGCATGTTATAGGGCAGCCCTGGGGGGCTCAGCAGTTTAGTGCCTGCCTTCGGCCCAGGGTGTGATCCTGGAGTCCCGGGATTGAGTCCCACGACAGACTCCCTGCATAGAGCCTGCTTCTCCCTCTGCCTGTGTCTCTGCCTCTCTTTCTCTCTCTCTCTCTCTCTCTCTCTGGGAATAAATAAATAAAATCTTAAAAAGAAAAAAACCAAAACAACAAAAAATAATGCATGTTATATACCAGGATAAGTATTGCTGATTCTATACCTAGACAGAAAAGTTGAACTTAAAAGTATTCCAAAAAAGTATTCAAAATAAAAAACATATATATTTAAAGCTATCACAAAGGGGGAAAAAAAACCAGATTATTTACAAAGGAAAACTAATTTAACTGACAAACAGCAGGCTTCTAGAAAGCAACATTAAAGCCCAAAAGTATAGATACTAAAAGCAAAAGAGTAGAAACTAATTCAAACATTGAAATAGACTCCATAGTTTCCAAACAGCAGATTTAAAAAATAATAGTAATGATAAAGAAAATAATTTATGAGCAATCCAGCAGGAGAGAGGAAAGCAAACAAAACAACAGAACAATATATTAAATCAATTGCATTTCCATATGTTAGGAACAAACAATCAGAAATTGAAGTTTAAAAATAATCCTATTTATATTAGCATCAAAAATATAAACTACTTAGAGAGAAGTCTAACAAGATGTGCAAGATCTACACCATGACAACTAAAACACATTACTGCGAGAAATTAAAGATCTAAATGAGTAGAGATGTGATCAAGGATTAAGAGACTCAGTATTTTTATGATATTAATCCTCTCCACATTGATGTATTGATTCAACAAAATTCCATTCAAAATCCCAGTGGGGCAGCACTTCACCAAATTTGAACAGATACTTCACCAAATATAATATATGGATGGCAGATAACATGGCAAGATGCTTGACATCATGAGTATTAGGAAAATGCATTTTAAAACCACAATGAAGTGCTACTACATGCCTATTAGAAAAGCTAAACTTAGAAAGGTTGACCAAACCAAGTGTTAGCAAGGGAGTGAAGTAACTGGAACTTCCATACACTTGGTGGGGATATAAATGATAAAACCATTTTGGAAAAAAAAAAAAAAAAAAAAAACCATTTTGGAAAACATTTTGGAAGTTTCTTAAAAATCTGAAAACAAAACAAAACAAAACAAAACAAAAACAAACAAACAAACAAAAAAACAACCTGTCGTATAATCCAGGCATTCTAATTCTAGGTATTCATCTGAAAGGGAAAAAAATGTCCACAAAAAGACCACTACATACCTATTAGAATGGTTCAAATCCAAATCACTGACAACACCAATGTGGTGACAATGTGGAGCAACAAGAACTCTCATTTGTTGCTGGTGGGAATGCAAAATGGTACAGCCACTTTGGAAGAAAGTCTAGCAGTTTAAAAAAATTAAACATACTCTTATATATGATCCAACAATCACTCCTTGGTATTTACCAAAATGACTTGAAAACCTGGGTCCATACAAAAAGTCTGCACGTGATGTTTATAGATGCTTTATTCATAATTGTCAAAACTTGGAAGCAACCGAGATGTCCTTCAGTAGGCAAATGGGGTTAAGTGAACTGCAAAACATCCAAACAATGGAGTATTATGCATCACTAAAAACAAATGAGCTACCAAGCCATAAAAAGACATGGAGGAGGGGTGTCTGAGTGGCTCCGTTGGCTGAATATCCAACTCTTGATCTCAGCTTGGGTCTTGATCTCAGGTTCATGATTTTGGGCTCTATATTGGGCTCCACACTGGGTGGAGCCTACTTTTAAAAAAGGCAAAAAGACATAGAGATAACTTCATTGCATATTACTAGGTGAAAGAAACCATCTGAAAAAGCTACCTACTGTTTGATTCCAACTATATGACACAGAGATAGTACAAAGGTCAATGGTGACCCAGGGCTTGGGGAGAGACGATTGTTAGGGCTGTAAGTCTATTGTGTTTGGTGCTATAATGGTGGGTATATGTCATCATTTGTTTATCAAAACCCATAGAATGTACAACACCAAGAGTGAACCCGTGCTTAAGCTATCGATTTGGGGTGAAAATACTGTTATGTTTCAAGTTCACCAATTATAACAAATGTTATTCTGGGAACTCTGTGCTTTCTGTCCAATTCTGCTGTTATCTAAAACCCACAAAGTCTGTTAAAAAAAAAAAAAAAGGACCTGTACACAATCGTTCTTACCAGATTTATTTGTAATAGTCAAAAACTCAGAATAACCCAAGTGTCCATCAACAAGTAAATGAATAAACAAATTGTGCTGTATCTGTGTAATGAGATACTACTCCATAATAAAAAGGATTATTGATATATAAAGGACATGAAGAGCTTCAGAATAATTATGCTCATTGAAATGTGCTAATTTCACATTTTATGAAATCATACAATATATATTGTATGATTCCATTTATATTCTAATATGACAGAGAGCAGATCAGTGGCTGCTTGGAATGGTGGGATGGGACAGGACGGAAGGATTGCCAAGGAGCCTTAAGTAACATTAGGGGTAGGTTTGTTATCTTGATTGTGATGACAGTTTCACAGATGCATAGACATAGATGATCTATAGATCAATAGATAGGTCATAGATGATAGACGATAGATGTCAGAACCTATCAAATTGTGCACTTTAAATATGTGCAGTTTATTATGTCAGGCATACCACAATAAAGCTGTTTTAAGGTGGGTTTTTTTTTTCCAAAAAGGAAATAAATACTAAAGAAAATCAAGAATATCTGAAGGCGATTTTTTGGAAAACGAATTAACTAAACACACTTTTGGCAAGATCAATCAAGAAAAATCAAAGAAAGAACAAATAAACTCTAACATTTAAATTGGAGATTTGGAAAAATATCACAATTTTATGCCAATAATAAGAAAACTTAGATGAGAAGAATCAGTTTTAGAAAATCATCAACTATCAAATTGAGTTAAGGGAAGGAGAAAATAAGAATAAAGCAGTACGTTTACTAACTGTACTGTGGTGTTCATTTTACATTCTATACATGTATCAAATCATCAAAATTGAACACCTTAAACTCACATGTTATATGTCAATATCTCGATAAAGCTGAAAAAATTAAAAAAATAAAAAGCTACAAAGAATAAAGCAATAACTATTGGTTATGGATTGAATTGTATTATCCCACCACCACCACCACCACCAAGCTGATTAAACTCTGGCATCTGAGCTGTCTTGCCAGAATGGAGGATCCATCACAAGTTAACATTAAGTACCTTGTGTCTTGTATCTCGGGGACACGAAGACCCAGTGATTTCAGACCATTCTCAGACTCAGTGAGGTAGGACCTCTCTTGTAAGGGTCAATAAAAGGATAAAGACCTTATGTGAATCTCATTTCTGGTATAATTTGGTTTCTGTTATAGAACCAAAGCACAAAGGTCAGAAATATTACATTGGTCTTTATGGACATTTTTAAAATATGTAAATGGTAAACATGAAAGGTGTGCATTGTTACCAAAGACACTAATTTATAACCTATTATGGTTAAATATAACCACAATTACCTTTAATATAAGAAGGTAATAAGGAAGTATTAAACAGCGCTTATGCATGAGACGAGGAAGGTATCTCTGCATCTCAGGCTGATATCCATGACCTTAGCACACTCCATGTTGGTTCTCCTTAAATGCTCTTATAGGCCTCCTCTACTACGCCAAACACTCATCCAAGCTGGCCTAAACAGTGGGTGAGAAATGCCAAATTCATGCCTCACTTGATCTATCTGTTGTGTTATCTTGTAAGTTCCTTGGAAACAGCAAGCATTTCATTATTTTAACAAGGGAATAGAACTGACCTGTCCTAAGTGACTTCAGTCTAGGCTCCATTTGACGATCCATGAAGATGATGTAACCAGAAGCAGCTCATTAATCTCATCCTGAGTTTTAAATTCCAAGTCACAGTAAATCAGATTTAAATGAGTTTCCACTGAACAAAGCTAGAGGATGATTTTTTATGATGTATAGAACATTTTATTACTTCAGTGTTTGTTGCAGTGGGTTACAGAAAACTCACCTTAAAAAAAAAAAGGATTGCTTGAGCTCTGAATTACTCTTAGATGGACCACAGTTGAGTTTCAAAGTTAGTTAAAAAAAATTGAATCTCCCCCAATGCATAGATACAGCCTACTAGTTAAAGAAAGGTATTTGTATATAGTGCTATATTCAAGCAAATTGAAAGTCAGAGCCTTAAAACTTTAGACCAGTGCTGTTCACATAATTTTTTGCAATGATGAAAGTGTTCTAGTATCTATGATGTCCAATACAGTAGCAATTGACACTTGAAATGTAGCTAGTGTGACTGAAGAACTGAGCTTTTAAAATATTTTTTAAGGGTACCTGGGGTGGCTCAGTCAATTAAGTATCTGTCTTCAGCTCCAGTCATGATCCCAGGGTCCTGTGATCGAATCCCACATCAGGTTCCCTGCTCAGTAGGGAGTCCATTTCTCCCTCTCTCTCTACCCCTCCCTCCTGCTCATGTTCTCTTTCTCTCTCTCAAATAAATAAATAAAAACAAAATATTATTTAGTTTTTAATTTATTCCAATTTTAATAGCTATATTGGCTAGTAGCTGCCATAATAGAGCAGCATGGGGCCATGCATTGTGCCAAGTGAAATAAATTAAGTCTGAGTCATCATTTTATTATTGATAGTAGTAATGTAACTGAGAATGAAAACATCACAGCAGCATTTACAGAGAATTTCACCATTGCCAATGACCTCTTCAGACAACACTCTGAAGTCTAAGGGATGAGTATTATCAACTCCCATTACATGTGAGGAAACTGATGCTCTCTGACATATTACATGATTTAAGTGAGCTGTGACTCAAACTACTTTCCACTAAACTGCAAGAGAAACATGAAAGAATAGCTTACCAGCAGGCTTATCTAAAATGAACCTTGATAAACTAAGGGTATGGGGAGAGACAGACAGAGAAAGAGGGAGAAAATAAATCCACACAGACAACACTAGACATTTTTGCAAGTAAAGAGGTGGGTCAAGTTTTGCTCAAGCATGTTCCAGTATTACTGTCAAAGACCAGCTTCAGGAGTTTCTGACATGGGCAGGGCCCAACCAAAGACCCATGCATTTTTTTTCCTTCTGTCAGGGCTCTGCTAGCCATAGATTATTTTTTTCTGCTTTTCCCTCTCTCTCCTTACCATGTTTGTGGCAGTTATTTTCTCTCTGTTTCATGCTATCTCAAGTCAGAAAATTTCTATATTAAAATGGTAATTCTTATATAACAATCTAATAAAGCATTGGTAAGAGCAACAGATTTTCTTTGTCTTTGGAAAATGCACTGGAACTTGTAAGAAGAAAAATCCATCTTCCTTTAAAAATTAGCATAATGAAATATATTAAATTGAATATGTATGGTGGATAATAGCTTAGAGAAAAATGAATTGCACATTCTAGTGTCTAGTCAGTTTGCAGACATATTAATGAAGGCCCTATAAACCTGTTTTTGTGATAAGCCTGTGCTGCAGGCACTCTGCTAGTGAGATGGGACCTATGTCACCGAAAAAGACCCCAGTACTGCTGAACAGCTTATATTTTATACATTTACATTGGAAAGGCAAACGTTTAAATTGGCCCATCTAAAACCTAAGCCTGTGGTTTCGTGGATTCTAGATAATTGAAAACAGGACTTCGGTGCACTAAATCCACCTCTTCTGGGCTCTTTGCCATAACACGCTCCAATCTGCAAACACTTGTTTTAAAAGAAGCCTCTTATACAAAGCAGGAGAAGAAGAGAGATGGAGAAGAAGAAAAATTATTGTCAATATATTATAGCAAACATACTTGTCACTTGCTAAAATATAGTTTACTCGGGTTGCTCCTCTGCTAATATCATTATAGCTATCCAAATAATAGTTAAGGTTCCTGAATCTCCCATCCTGCCTTTACAAACCATAGACGAAGAAAGCCACCTGAGCCTGGCCACTAACTGCCCGTGTCCACCAGTGACCACAGATTCATAGATCCAGGGAACTTGGCTGGAAGAACCTTCCATGTCGGCAAGCTTTGTATTTAACTCAGATGGCTGCCATGGACCTCCAACATTATAAAGGTATTTAGATAGTGAGAAGAGTAGAACATATTTCCTAGGCAGAGAGATTTTTAAAAAGAATTCTTACGGGGTCCTGACAGTTTTGACTAGAAGTATAGGCAAAACAAAACTACAAGGAATATATAAATATTATGCATGCTGTTTTGGAGGTAGAGATAAAAATCAATTGAAAAAAAATCCCTTTTCTATTTTAATAAAATATTTCAAGTTTGTTATTTGCTTTATTGATTTTTATGGATGCCCTTTTAATGAAAAATATAGAAATTTTAATATTCTAATCTTTTGCAAAGTTTGAGTCTTTTTAATGAGAGATAAGAAAGAGAGAGAAAGACAGACAATTGTAGTTATTTTTGGAATTCTTTCAATACCTTTCCCCAAATCCTTTGCCCACCCTCCTTCTCCAGCAATTATTTTCGTGAAATGGGTATTCTTCAATTGATATTCCAAATGTTTTACTAAATATGCACATAGCCATAAAATAAATAGCATTGTCATGTTTTAAACTTGACATCATATTGCAATGAACCTTCTGCAACTAAATTTTTATTGTTTAATTTTATGCTATATACCAACCTTGATAAAATAACTCCAGTTCATTCTTTTTAATTGCCCAATAGCCTTCCATTGTATGAGCACACCATAATTTATTGATTCATTCTCCTGTGGATGGGCATTTGATTTTTTTTTTTGTTACTGCTAACATTCTCACAATGAACATTCTTGCACATATTTCCTTGTATACATTGAAAGAGGTTTCCTCCTACAGCCTAGATTTACTAAGTTTTGGGATATTCACATTTTCAGCTTGGCCAGATCGAGATACTGCCAAATGCTTTCCAAAATGGTTATCTGAGGTTTTGTATGTTTGTTTCCTTATCATTCAATGTCAACATATCAGTGACCCTATATGAGCTCCCTAAGGAGGGACTGGGTCTGTCTTTTCACCATGGTATCCTGAGTTCCAAGATCAGTGCTTGTTCATCCCAGATGCTCAATTGATGTTTATCAAATCAGTGAATGAATGAATGAATGAATGAATGAACAGATTTATTGAGACGCTTACTCTATCACTTGGAAGTTGATTACAAGGGAAATTAAGTTTGTTAACAGATCTGTGATTCAGACATGCCCATCAAACAAAACAAATAGCTGGTACTTCCTACTTCTAATTTTAGTCTTTGGGCCATAAGTTGCCTTCTTCTCCTCTTAAACATTTCTCTATAAAATCTTATTGGGGAAGTGAAAGTATGGAAATTTTCTCAGATGGACATACCCTAGTAGGATGTTTCTCATATTTACTTGATGATAAGAATCCTGCAGAAGACTGTTAAAAATGCAGATCCCTGGATCTAATCTCAAAATCTGAGTCTCCAGAAGAGAATCTTGAGAACAATCTGCAGGAGATTTTATGATCAGGTGAGTTAGGGAAACAAAATCTTAGTAAATGGGGTCAATTGGAAGGAGAAAGAACGAAATAGTGTCTGAAATGTCAACATGAGACACTGCCTGTTATTAGCTGTATTTAAAATATTAGCAGAACAGCTAGTGGACAGCAGAACTGCCTCCTATATTTAAACCGAGTCTCACAGTCTCTCCTCTGCATCTACCTAACATGGTCATCAGGGTCTCAGGGAATTTGGGGGGTGACTCATAACCCTGTGTTTATGAATTAGTCATAGCAACACAACTGGAGGAAGAGAGACTGCCTGATGACTCTCAGAAGGCCATCCCTCACTGCTTCTAAGAACCAGTCTCAACTCTGCTCATCTCACCTCCATGTCACAAGTCTATGAAGAAGGCAAAGTGAGGAATACAAGTCTGAGCCATTCATCCAAAGGAAAAGGGACATTGTGAAACACAAGAAGAGACAGGCCATTTGTGTTTATAAAGAAACGTGGCCTCGGACTATTCTATCATTCTCCCAGTGCAGAAGCCTTTTTGTCACATGGAGGTCATGTGGGATATATTTAATATCACCTACCAAACAGTGACATAGACATCAAGGTTCTAAACGGCTTTTAGGCTATCATACCTATTCAAGGGAAGAGGGATTTTCTACCTCTATGGTGCATTTGTCTTCCACTGAAGTTTGTGGTAAAGTTGGTTCATGGACATGATTTTTGTAGTTCAGCTTTCAAACGTGTATTCCAAGTAATTTTCCGGAACCTTTCCAGTAGAAGACATTTCATTAAAACTTACAGAAAGGCAACTGGAGGTGGGGGGGAGAGACCTATAATTTAATCAAATGAAAACCCTCTCCATTAAAAAATTTGGCATACATCTTATGTGCTCATGTGTTTTGGGTAATTTTAGTCATTTCATCTTTTTTTCCCCCTCTATTTTGGCAACCAAGTTGAATTTGGCTGATTGGGATGAGAAGGGAAGGGGCACATTAGAGACTTTGTGGGATTTTACAACCCTGGCCAAAATCAGCACATATTTATTAAAGGGTGGGCATGAATCTTCCCATCTGTTAGTTTTGTCAGAGTGCTGACAATAACATTCTGATTTCCAACTTGAATATATGTATTTTTAAATTTCTTTTCTCCATTTACTCTGACCAGAGGACTGTCTTAATGCTCAAAGATAGACAAAAAATGGTGCTTTAGTTTTCTAATTCAGCATAAGCAAGTAACCACCCAAAATTTCAGGCTTACAGGTATTTCTGCCAGTTTGAAAAATATGCGTAAAACCTGCCTAATGCTATCACCTCCTAGAATTGATTTCTAGGGCTCCTCAAAACCCTGTTGCAGGAGAAACCTAGCCTGCTACAGATAGACACCTCTGGATTCCAGGCAGTGGAAAGAAGAGACACTTGCATCTGTTGCCTGCTTCCTGTCACATGGAAAATGCTCAACTTCACTTTCTGGGAATAATAGGGTGGGCCAGAGATTCACTTTGCTTTGTTTCAGGGATGCATTAATTAACCCCCTTCATCTCCTCATCCCAGCTCTACTCCCTCCCTTTCCTCACCCATCTCCATCTTAGCCTTGCTGACGCTGGACTGTCTGCAGGTCTCAGGTGTCTCTTAAAGTGGGCTGAGCTTCCCTCTTACACACTCTGGTAGGAGCCTAGAATTCTCCTTCACAGAGTTTTGCATGGTTCTACTTGTTTAATATATGGTGCCTGTAATTGTTATTTCATGTTGGTGGTAGACAGCACTCTGAGATAGCTCCCAAGAGTCCCTCACCTAAGGTGCAAGTCTTATATAATTGCCTCCCATTGAGTGTGGACAAGAGCTGTGAATAGGAGAGGACATCACCCCACTGATGATGCACTATCATATGGTAAAGATGAGGGAACTTTGCAGATGTAATTAAGGTCCCTAATCAGCTGGCTTTCCTTTAATTAAAGCGCACTTATCCTAGTTTGGCTGAACTAAAGGATGAGCCCTTTAGAAGAACACTGAGGTGTTCCCTGAACTCTCTCCTGCTGGCCTTAAAAAAAGCAAGCTACATGAGTTTCACAGCTGCAAGGAACTGATTCCTGCCAACAACCACGGAGCTTGGAGAAGAGCTCAGAGTCTCCAGTGAGATAGCAGTTCTGGCCAATACCTTGATTGCAGCCCCAGGAAACCCTGAGCAAAGGACCAGCTATGCCCTGCCCAGACTTCAGATCTACAGAAGTGCAAGATAATAAATGAGTGCTGGTTTAGCCAGTTTGTGGTAATTTGTTTTACAAGAACAGAAAACAAATCCAGTATCTCAGAGTCAGTGTCTCTTATTCACTGTGTGCCCAGTGGCTACCACAGGGTCTGTCGTTGGAAAGCTTGCTAAGTATTTACTCAAAGACAGACTGACCTGAATGAATGGACCAGTTCAGTAGATTATGAGCTGCCAGGCACACATCAAACTTTAAAGAGAAATTTCACAAGGATAAAATATAAATCAACTGCTCCAGTAAGCTGACTGATCACCTTGTAAGTCGTTTCTCTACCTGATGAAAGGGGCCAAGTGGGAACAGAGATGAGGGCCTTTAATAAATCTCCCTCATATTTGTGTCTGTTCTTAGGTCAGTCTGATGAATTTTAAATTTTTCTCCAAAACCTCCTTGCATTGACTGAACCTTTTGAAAAGTAGCTTACCAGCCCTCGTACCCCACCTCCCCTGACACCACCCCCTTCATCTCTAGGAGACCACCTGCTCTGCCACTTTGGACTCAGCTGCAGGTCTGGACCATGGATCCTGGGCAAGTTACCCAAGCAAAGCCCAGCAGAGCTCCAGAGCAGCCTCGTGACTCAATAAGAAGCAGTGTTTCTCCCTGAATCAGCCCAAGCCTGGCCACATCTGAAGGAAGGCAGGGCCGAGAGCTCAGCCACACCCTGGCTGTGTGTGGACACACAGATCTTGCACCGTCTCAGATGAGACGACACGTCTGCTGATTCACTTGCACCTGGGGTTTCCTGGCTGGACATCTGGAAAGGGCCTCTTTTGCTAGCTCAAGTTTTATTTATCTAAAGCAATCTTTTAAAAATCATTTTAGATTTCTTCAAAGTGTCTGGACGTGGTATGGAATGTGGTTTATTTTTGTCCACATTGCAACAGACTCTATGTCTTAACTTGCTGAAATTTGGGGTTGGCCATCAGTATGCAGGCTGACACTAACTTTTACTGAGTAGCAATGCACAGCTGTTCAGGAAAACAGGAGAAATGAAAGACCACTGCACACTAGTGTGCCAGGTAATGTTCATGCTCAGGTAACCTGAATATACCTCTCTGGGAGCTACACAAATCCATATGCGTGAGAAATTGGTTACCAGAGAGATCAGAGCATGCACTCAAGTGAAGGGTTTGGAATGGGATTTGAGATCATAAGAAAACAAAATTCATCTGCTGTGCTTAGCAGTTTACAAAAAGTTTCTTGTGCATTAGGTCATATACCCTCACAACACACAATGAGTTAAAGGGCACATGAAATCTTAGCACCTTATTTTCCATGAGACAAGAGAAGAGGTCAAGAGAAACCCCAGGATGATGTGGAAAGAGAACTGGATTGCTGCTTGAGATGTGTTGAAAACATTAGCCTTACAAGCTGCTGATTATTCACCTGGAAAGCACGGTGATGGATTCCTTCCCAAAAAAGTTATTGGGAAGATAATAAGAATGCGAATATAGACTGACTCAGAATAAAACGCGCTGTTAATTTTCTTGAATCTATGGCTCAGAGATGCTTAGGAATTTGTCAAGGGCAGGTAGCTAGTAAAGGAAGGAGCTGGGACCTGAATCAGGTCTTTACTCCCCAAATATTTGAGGACCCCTAGAAGTTGACCCATTAAATGCTTTAAAAAAATAATAAGATCCACCCTGGCATGCATGTTCCCATTGGACTGTAATACATTTTTGGTTTGCTGTTTCTTTGTTACCATCTGCCCTCTCTCTAGTCCCTCCCCTGTTCAGCTGATCTTAAAACCCTTTCCCCAGAAATTTCTTTCCAGATGTTCAAGAGACATGGTAAAACAAAAAAGCAAGTTCAAAATGCATATTGAATACGAATACCGTTCTCATGAAAGAAAAAATGAATTACATATAAAAAAAGATACAGGATATCAACACACTAAGAATGATCGTCTTTGAATGGTGGGATCAGAAGCAGCTTTTATTCCAATTTTTGCCTTTTTAGAGTTTACAAGCTTTCTACAATAAATATGCATTGCCTTAGTAATAAAGGAAAAATTTCCCATTCTCTTTAAATATCTCTAAAATCTCCCTGGAACAAACTCAGATCTTTTGTATCTGGGTTATAAATTACCAACTGCTATGTCCTTGACATCTACAATCTCCCCATCTCCTCCCTCCCACCCCTATAAAATCTGCTTCAGTTTCATTTTTCTACATTAATCCACAGGCTCCAAGAGCCTAAAGTTTTCTAAAGGGCTCAAGTCATGGAAACAGCTGTCAGCTCTTCCACTAAATGTGTCAGATCCTTCCCACAATTGAATAATTCAGATGCCCACCTCTGAATACAAGAAGCCCCAACTTGCAAGCATAATTCCTAATTAAGCCTCTCAATATTTTCCAGTTTGCTTATGCTAATGTCTGCTTACAAATTGTACATCGTGATCTTTTTACCTCTTAGACTGCAAACTCCCTGAAGGCGGGAATTGATTATTTCCATCCTCCATAAATTTTGAGAAGACCACATGTTTCTCTCTGAGCATCTCAGTGTGTTTATAGACTGTGAGTAAATTACGTCTTGGCAAATTAGCAGATTGAAGTGTTGAATTTACACCCATGCAGACTTGTAAATTTAACCACTCTTAACTTTTAATAAAAGTTTTAATTTTTCTCCCTTTTCAAAATTCGGGGTGGTATTTCTCACTGAGGACTTCTTGAAGCCAAATTTAACATTTATAGCTCCAACTGTTTTTGGAAGTCAGGCAACCAGGCAGCCAAGTGCCTTAGAAAGAAGAGTGTCCCAGATTTGCTTTTTCTGTGCTATGTTTATTCCCCACAAACGCAGTTGAAAGATGTTTCTCTCTGAGATTTTAAGAGATCATCTATCCTGTGTACTGAAACTTCACACTTGGAAAGGAGTCTATTGTAGAGGAAAAGGAAGGTTTAATATGAAAAATTCTGGTTAACTCACTGTGGTCACTTTAGCTGCTTCTGATGATGCCTCCTCTATGGAACAATGCACAAGGAAGGGTAAAGTCATTGAGACAGGGGAGAAAACAGCTGATGCCTATCGTGTCTGCAAATTTTACAGAGTCAGCAATGACCTCTTCCTAGAGTGAACACTGAGTCATGCATCTCGAGAGGCCCCTAGCCAGAGCTTCCGACATAGAGAAACAATGGGCAGTCCACCCACCTGCACTGAAGATGTATTCCAGCTTGTGGTAGGGGACTATATGAGTAACTGTTCAAGTAGGAGGAAAGTTGGCCTTCCTGAGACCAAGCAGAGTAGTAGGTAGTTACAAAGGAGGCATGTTTTAAGGAAACAAAGACCCATCCACCCACATCAGTCCTTTGGATTACAAAATATCGGCCTCAAACGGCCTTTTAAAAGAGGGTCCTGAAAACACACCAAGGCATAAGTGTCCTTTGAAATCTTAGCATCAAGCATCATGATACATATTAGTCTTCAGTCATTCTTGAGGACTTTGAGAGAACATATAGAGCAAATAATTTCCGGTGGAAGTTAGAAGAGTAGGATGAGATGAAGGTCAGGCTCAAGAGAAAGCATCAAAGAAAAGGAGATCTTGTAAGTGGAGACAGTAAGAAAGCCTGGAAAATATGATGCCAAACTGGAAAATACAAAGACAAGCCCTACCTGTCAGTGTTGTTTGAGTCAGTCCCAGATAGGAGCTCAGTCAACGAAAACTATGAAAGAAGGAAAGTGCATCTGGAGATACTAGAAGGGATTTTAACTTTGTAAAAAGTGAATTGCCTTGCTCTAGACCTGTTTAATCCATTTTGGTGTGTGTGTGTGTGTGTGTGTGTGATGACGATGATGATGATGATTGGAAGCAACTTCTTCCTATCTTTTTTTTTTTTAAAGATTTTATTTGTTCATTCACAAGAGACACACAGAGAGAGGCAGAGACATAGGCAGAGGGAGAAGCAGGCTCCCTGCAAGGAGCCTGATGTGGGACTCGATCCCAGGACCCTGGGATCACATCCTGAGCAGAAGGCAGACACTCAGTGATTGAGCCAACCATGTGCCCCAACTTCTCCCTAACCTTACCATGAATTTTACATTATCACCATTTTATACTGGAGAAGAGGATCCTCTGCCCACATATTTCCATTCTTAAAATTCATTTAAGTATTTAAATTCTATAGTAAAATTTGTATTAAAATGTTTATGGATAGATAGGTGGTCTGACTGTCTAGCCGTAGGTCATTAACCTCGTGATGATATTCTGAATGTTTCACATTATACTAGAGTCATGTGTACCTTACAAAGTCCATAAGTTTTTTGGGTTTTTCTCGAATTTTTTTTTCAGAAAACATTTTGTTTTTATACAGAACTTAATGATAGTTTTCTTTTTAAAAAATTAGTTATTACAGAAAACACATTGGAAAACTGTATGAAAACTGAATGTGACAGCTCTTTGCTCACTTTTACTCAAGTGTCTTCCTCTTTCAGGCACTAAGGTTTGCCTCATCAATTAGCTGTATAAACTGTGATGACAAAATTCTTTTTGGAACAGTTTTTGTATTTATTTATTTATTTATTTATTTATTTATTTATTTATTTATTTATTTTTTCACTAGCACCTTGCTTCAGAACCTCACAAAATGACTCATCTAAATAGGCTTGGTCCTCTGGCTCAAAGGAAAAAGCTAAGAGAGTGGCAAATATATCACACTCAGGAGAGAATGGGAAATTAGCTTTATGCGTATTATTGGAAGGAGATATTGAAGACTTGTGACCGAGTACTAGGAAATGCTCAAGTCCCAGAAAAACATCGCTCTGTCATTCGTCTTCATGCTGCTATGAAATTTGGAATTTTCTCAGTTTCTACGTGGGGGTTGGAAGGTATTACTATAAGGCACACAAAATTAACTAATGATAGTCATTCAATTTTAATATTTTTTAAAAATGGAAATCACAAATTACTTGATAAAGAAAATGAGGCCTTAATTTCATTTTGACATAATTTTGTATTTTGTCTGTCCAGTCAAATAGAGTGCAATTAACAGGATTCCCTTTCAAATTACCCATAAGTCCACCATCTAAAACCAAGCAGCAATGAAATCTTTCAATATGACATATATGAGTTTTATATGGATTTAATGGACATATTTTTTGTAAAGAAAGATTGTATGATTTCATCAAGGTCTACAGTTCATAGAACTAATGGTGTTCTGTCCTTACTAGCCTTCTAGAAACCTCTCATGGTTAGTACCATCTCAATTACAATATCTCCATCTGTCTTAACCAAAAAAAATTTTTTTAAAAATTAACTCTCTAGGTGTAGTATTTCCATAACTCCAGACTTAACCAGATGATCTAGACAAAGTATATAATAAAATATCATGCAGTTTCCTTTTTATTGATTTTGATGAGAAGACTGTTCTTAACTTGTCAATTTCTACTGTGGATTGGGTTGTCTTAGTCTATCAAAGTACAGTTCATTTCCATTTTCTACCTGTTCAGCATTTCCTCACGAAACACTTCACTGCACAGTAATAATGACTATTGTCTATTGACTAAATGTGACATTTCCAGCATGTCAAACAGCCAACCCTTGATTATTTTGGCTATCAGGGAAAGAGAAAGTATAGATATACCGAATCTGCTGATCATCCTAAATTAGATTTTTGCTGAGATTTTTAACATTCCTTCCAAACCTGATGACATCCAACCAAACCTGATGACAAATGTGAAAACAGACCTTTTATTTTTTTTAGGCTTTTCTTCTCTTCTTTTCTTTGAAGACTCACTGTAGACAAACAGCTAAATGACAAAAGCATGTAATCTTTTAGATTAGACAAACAAGCAACCACAAACATCATCATGTTTGCTTTATTCATTAGCATAATTCTATTAAATAATAACTAAAGATTACCATTGCTTCAGATGGATGCCTGTGAGCTAAATAATTTTCTCCAATTCCAACACGAATTCTCTCCAATATTTTCCTTGGATTATAAACAGGAAAGCAGTTTGGTCTTTCAGTTTATAGAAAAATGTGTTAGGGAGGCTATCCATAGTGTCTCTGTGGATTGGTTTACACACTATTCACTAGGTCAAGAGCCAAGGATCACTCTTTCTGCCTATTTGTAACTTACAATAAAAGCAGCAACATGGAACTAGCATTTTTAGTTCTCTATCTTCTAATTCCATAAATACTGAATTATTTAAGTCTCCCATTTATGTGTCCATCTATCCATGAAAAATGAAGAGATGAGTAGTCCCTCAGATTTTAAGTAAGTGTCTCATATATCCTCCTTTCCGTCTGTCTTCTCTTCCTAAGCATTACTCTTCCTCTCTTTCATGTCTCCAGAAGACCAAGCCACAAAGCGATCCCTTTATGATTGAACCCCAAACATTCTTCAAAGTTGACCTTTCCTTCATCCTATTCTCCTGGGATTCTGTTAACTAAGTAAGGCAATCTGACAACCTATTGTTTTCTAGAATGACACTGGTTTAATAAATTACTCCTCACGGAAGATGTATTTGCATTCCCACGAAAATTTTCATTACCTTAAATCAACATTTTCTACATCATGTTTTTGAAGATAAAGAAAGGCATTCTCAGGAGTTTCTAACACCTTGGAATACTGATAGTGGAGATATTCGGAGGTGGGGGGCTAGGAGAGTCCTGACATAGTTGGTGGAAATCCTAACTGTGTCACTTTCCTCTCACCCGCTAAGATGTGAAGGGTCCCTCAGTGAAGTGGGGCATAATTGGAAGCATTTGCTATTTTCACTGTCATAACATTTCTTCTTCATTCTAACCTTTTATTCTCATCTGCATTAAGTCCCTTCTACCATCTCTCACTTCTGAATCCTTTCGTAATTCAATTACTGAAGTTTCCAGAAGAAAACAAAACTGTTGGGAAATAAAACCTCTCTGGTTTTTGAGTAGTGGGGGAGCAGAAGAAAACCAACTATTCCCAATGATTTAAAAGACATAGTAATTTCCAGGAAAATAATTGTGTGTATAAGCAGTTAGAACAGAGAGAAACAAAACAGTTACTTGAGGAAGGCAAAAAGAAAGAGGAGCATTTCAAGAGGTTTTGAGGTTTTTAAAAAGATTTTATTTATTTATTTGAGAGAGAGACAGAGCATGAGCAGGTGGGAGGAAGCAGAAGGAGAAGGAGAAAAAGGTTCTCTGCTGAGCAGGAAGCCTGATGCGGGACTCGATTCCAGGATCCTGAGATCATGACCTTAGCCGAAGGCAGATGCTTCACCAACTGAGCAAACCAGGAGCCCTGCATTTCAAGAGTTTTAAAGGCTAATTTTCTAGGACTGTCATTTAATATCACAGTTGCTAAGGGCAGTCTGACCCACTAGCATTGGGAAGAGATGTTCATCCCCCAAAGATGTAAAAGATAAAAGACAAGACCTATTGTGGATGTGTGAACTCGTGATGGTGATATTCCTCAGCCTGCACATTATCTATTTGCCAGAGATTCAAGATTTGCTGGAGCTGTCCTTCTGATAAATCTCAACAGTCCAGAGAGATGTGGTCCAACGTTCATAGATGATTGTATTCATAGGCCCTGAAGAGAAACAGAAGGGCATTCATTTCCATAGCAGAGACCCACATTCACCCACAAGTGACATTTTTTTAGAAATTAAATGTGAAATTGAGAAATTCTACATTGTGCAGGAAATCACCATCAATTCCAGTGACTAGTTGCAGAGAAACATAAAGAGTGTTTCGAACAGACTGTTCTCCTCTCTAACAGCATTCCTGTCAGAGATGTAATGCTGATATCAGGCAGGTTACTTTTGCATTATACTTTAAAATCACATCTGGTAACTTAATCTCTTGGAATATGTAAAGCCCTTTCTGGTAAGTGACTTTCCAAGTCAAAGCTTCAGAAGGATATGAAAAAACAATGCAAAATCAAGGAAATTCTCTTGTTTTCACACCCCGAAAGTGTTTTCCCCAACTGTTGTCCCCTGACACTATTCCTCCAAAGCACCAGATGTGCAAAGGTGTAAATGAAGGCCTTTCCATGGTGGTGAAGAATTCAAGGAGATGTGTGATAGGTCAAGAAGCCTATCTCTGCCATTGTCACAAGCCAGTGGGTGGAAATGCTTCCAGCACTTCTTTAGGGGCCATGTGGGAACTTGATCAGATATCTGACCAATGTCCAGGGCACACCCACAGTGAGGCGGCTCAGGAACTCCACTGCCTCTAGGCTCTCTCTGTACTTGGCACACACAGCATCCTCAGAGGAGGAAACCCAGCTGTTTTTACACATGATATGATCCCAGGGAGACCTGGCTTTGGAAGAGAAGCCCGGAGAGAAGAGTCAATGACTCCCAGTGACACCAAGATTTCCCAGAGCACTCCTTTCATTCAATGCTAATGAAACCTGGTCTCTATGCAATTTCCTCCTAGAAGACAAGTGATACTATAAGCTGTTTTGACGCTGCCTGTACAAAGAGAAAAAGTTGAAGGAGAGGAAAAGGCATTGACTATGATGTCTTTTTTTGTGGATTTTTCTCTAAACACTGACAGGTTACACCAACAATTGCTAACATAAGCAGGGGACACGTCAGATAAATGCTTTAACGGGGCAGCAAAATCTAACCGAGAATTTGTCAGAAAATGTTAAGAGGGCCTGAAACAAATTATTTGTTACTCCGGAACCCTGTACAAGTCAGCCACGATAGAATAATAGAGTTAGGTCACGAAGGCAGAAGTGAAAAATTAGGAAGCATTTTTTTTCGCCAGTTGGTTAATACAAAGCAGAAATGATAGACTTCTCTTTTCTAGGATAGAAATGCACACAAGCTAAATTCAAGGGCAGAAATAGACCCAGTATTGAGAATTCCTAGATCTGGTTAAGGCTTCTTTCCTTCTGGGGCCCAGGAGGTGGGGTGAGGGCAGGGTGCATATACAAGAGAGAGAAAAGAAAGCTATCCAAGCTGTGCAGAGCTGCAGGGTCTGGGAAGAGCTGAATAAGCAGGCCAGATGGGAACATGGTGAGACCTTACAAACCATGACTCTAAAGGAATAAATTTTAGCCTCATTCTATTCTCTTAGGCAGGAGTAAATATGGGATAAAAGAAAGAGAGAGCCTAAGAAAGAAAAAAAAAATAGATCGTTTGACACAAAAGGGAGAATGAATTCAGGTTCCCTGCTGGACAGTTGAATCTGATGGCTCCAGATTGGCCTACTGGAATACTTTACTACCAACCCCTGGTTGCTGTCACCAAAACACAGAAGTCCCACTTCCCTTCCATCTGTCATGAGCTTCTGCCTCTGGTGTCCCTCCTCCATTCTGACCCTCCACCCTTCTTAAGAACTTTGGAGACCAGAAGCCTGCTTGCCTTCTTAGTAGGGCCAGTTCCCTTTCCACATCTGGACATTGGTCTCTTGTATCACTCAGAGCTTTGGCTGTGGTCTGGAATATGTAGAGAGCAGACGTTACCAGAATAACCACCTCATGTGCCTGGCTTCCCAAGACTATGCTTCCTATGGTTGGAAGCTTATTACTTACTCATTGTGGATTTGGAAAAAAAGACTGATCCACCCCAATTCATTCACAGGGCCCATCAAAGGAACCAGTTAACTTTCTCTAACTTTCCTCTCCAGACTCTTATGCAAGAGGGGTCCTTCCCCTCTCCTACTCTAAGAAGGTCTTTTTATTCCTGACACGTGGGATGGTAACCTTGTTTTAGAGATTCTCTGCTTCAAGACTTCCTAAATCCGTCTCTTATAGTCATTTTACTTTCAGACTTTTTATGCTTGCATCTCACAGCAAACCTTCATGAGAAAACCAAATGGGAATGCTTTCCAGAACAAAATGAATGGAGCTATTAAAATAAGATAAATGAGGCTACATTGAACTGCAAAATTTGGCTTTAGAGACTCTGTTATCTCCACCTTAACACTACCTATCAACGCTGAAGCTCAAATCCTAGCCTTAATTATTATATAAACATGGCTACACCCAAGCACCTTGGGTCAAAATCTATTCTGCTTGTTGGCAATGCAAAGGGATGACAAATCACTCTAAATTTGTTCTAAGATATTCTATAGGGACTTGGGATTGATTAACAACTGTATTTTCAATGTTACCACAAACTAGTTTTTGAAAATAGTAAAGCTTTTGTTTCTGGAAAATAGTCACTTTAAAAAATGCTGAGTGCATTAGGGGAGTTTTGAAGACTCATCTCCCCCCAGGACTCACATTATCTGAAAAGTAATAAGTCTCTGCAACTACCATTTGTTCAGTCATTGTTTCTGAAAGTTTGGTAACAAGGGAGGTATTCTTGGGTAAATACCCAGAATGGCCCAGTCTTTGAGTTATTAATGTTGGTGATGAACTGCTAACAGTAGGACTTGTCTAGGCTCACCTATCAATTACTAAAATCATGGAATGATGTAATGAGGCCCAACCTCAGCTATAGGTTCAACTTCTACTACTAATATGACATGATGATCAAGTCACCTTATGGATTTGGTTTATTTATCAATAAGATGCAGAAAAAAATTCTCCCCACTTTCTTACTCTACAAAGGCAATGTGCAGTTGATAATGCATATATTCCTATAACTACCCTAAATAATCAATGAACAAACATGATTTTTGCCATTATGTCTGTATCATCTAACACATCAAAAGATCTGATAGCCACTCTTAAGACTTTCCCCAGACTTTTCAGTTCCCTCCACACCCATTCTTGCGTGTTTGAGAGTTGCCTGTTTGACCACTTTCTGTTCTGTCATTGATATCAGTCAACTCTGCCTCCCTCTTCCACTTGCTAAATTATATCAGCTCCCCAGTGTTTTCTCAACCACTCAAATGAACTTAAGGAATTTGTCACCTAGACCAATGCTTCTCAAACTTTAACACACAGAAGAATGTATGGGAGATCTTAGTCAAAATGATTCCTAGGCCCAACTCCCAGAGTTTCTAATTCAATAGGTCTGAGTAAGGCGCCTGAGAATTTACACAGCTAACAAGTTCCTAGGTGGTGCTGGACATTGCTAGTGACTTTGAGTAGCACTGGTATAAATAAGGTGTTCTTTAGTACTCAGGAAACTATTGAAGAATTAGAGAGGAGCTTAGAGAATTAGGGGAAGGGGTAGATAATTACAAGTTAGTGTTAAATACTTACAACCAAGAGCTAAAGAGATAAATAGTCATACATGGAGGTTCATGTGATAATTGGACAGATAGTTGACGTTCTGCTGTGCATTTCCCAGTGCACAGATTATAATACAGATTAGCAGATAGGACTGATTATATAATTTGAACACTCATAGAAGTCCTGACCATTGTTCTGTCATTTTACTTGACTGGTGACCCTTGAATGTCCAAGAATATCACAATGAATTGATTTTTTTTCCAGATACTTGTGTCCTAAAAAAGTAGACCAGAAAATAAAGATTCAGAAAAACTTTCAAGATATAGTGAAACTTTCAAGATATATAGATTCAATAAAACTTTCAAGATATAGTATCCATGATTCAGAAATAAAAGCCTTAAACACATTTTTAAACAAAGATTTGAAGAAACCATTATTAACCATCCTCCTTAAGGTAAAAGTGAATATTAATGAGATATATGGAAAAACAGAAGCTCACAGCAGAAAGATAGAAATGTTTTAAAAAGAATTAAATGAAAATTTTAGAATGGAAGAAACATAACATCTGAGTTAAACAATTCACCAGAATAGGCTCAATAGTATGATGGAGATGATAAAGGAGTCAGAAAATTTACAGATAAATCAATATAAATTATTCAATTTGTCCAAATTATCCAAGAACAGACAAAAAAAAACACTAAAAAATAAACAGCCTCAGTAATCATTAGGAAAATATTTGACATTTGTGTCACTTGGAGTCCCAATTAACAAAGAGAATGATACTGATGCTGCAAAAGTATTGAATAAATAATGCCTAAAGTTTCCCAAATATGGTAGAAGGAATACATTTACAGAATCAAGAAGTCCAGCAAATCCCAAACAGGATAAATTCATAACAAGTCATGCCTAGAGACATCAAATTCAAACTTTTGAAAGCCAAAGATAAAGAAAAAAATGTGAAAGTAGCCAGAGGGGAGAAAAATGATGCATTACTTATGGGGAAAACTATTGGAAAGATGGCTTATTTCTCATATCTAGACACTTTGGAGGCCAGAAGAGAATACGACATCTTTATAGTGTTGAAAGAAAAGAAATGTCAACCCTGAAGATATCCTCAGGAATGAGGGCAAAGTAAAGACCTTAGATGAAAGAAAACTAAGAATTCATCAGCAGCAGACATGTTAAAAAAAAAAAAATGCTAAAGGAAGTTTTCCAGGCTAAAGAGAAGTGATAACAAAGAGAAGCTTGGAACTTTAGGAATGAGATAAAAACATCTCAAATGGTAAATATCTTGGGGAAATATCTTGGGAATTTATATGGTTGCAAGGCTACTACATTTTACTTGAGATGGTAAACTATTAATTTTAAATAAACTTTAGTTAGGTATATATATTGCAATTTTTATCAACAACTAAAAATTAATATAAAGTGATATTATCAAAAGGCTGATTGATAAATTGTAATGGAATACTAAAAATATTAAAAATAAAACTGTAATAAAAAAAAATCAGCAAGAGGGAAACAGTGGAAAAAAAACCAGAGGGAACAAACAGAAAACAACCATAGGGTAGACTTAAATTCAACTGTATCTATAATAAGTAAATGACTCTAACACCAATTAAAAGACACAAATTGTCTGATGGGATTTTTTTAAAAAGACTGAACATTATCCCATCTATTAGAAACACATTTTAAATATAATCATCCAAATAAGTGAAAAGTAAAATGATGGAATAGGATATACAATATGAATATTAATCAAAAGAAAGCTGGAGGACCTGTATTAATATCACAATAGACGATAGAATAAGAAATATTTTCAGGGGAAAGAGGAACATCAAATAATGACAAAATGGTCTATCACCAAGAAGACATAACAGTCCTAAATGTGTATGCACCTAACAATAGAGCTTCACGATGCATAAAACACAAATGGATAGAAATGTGAGGAGAAATAGACGTGCCCACAAACATACCTGGAGACGAACATTCTTCTCACAGCAATCAATAGAACTAATATACATAAAATCAGCAACGTGCAGGGCACCTGGGTGGCTCAGATGGTTGAGGGTCTGCCTTTGGCTCAGGTCATGATCCCAGGGTCCTGGGATTGAGTCATGCATCAGGCTCCCCTATCCCTGGGGGAGCCTGCATTTCCCTCTCTCTCTGTCTCTCCCTCAGCTTGTGCACTCTCTCTTTCTCAAATAAATAAATAAAAATCTTTTTTAAAAAATCAGCAACGTGCAGAAGACCCAACACCATCTATCAGCATGACTTAAACCACAATTTCCAAGCACTCTATCCAACAACAACAAAATACACGTTTTGTCACACATGAAACATTTGTTAAGGCAAACTATATCATGGGCCTTAAAACAAAACTTGCCAAATTTTTAAAAATTTGAAGTATGCTCTCCAGCAATAACCAAAGTAAACTAGAAATAAAATAGAATCATATCTGTAAAATTTCCAAATATTCAGAAGTGTTGGAATTTAAAGCCATGGATTAAAGGAACCCATGAGTCAAAATGAAAGTTTCAAGGGAAATTAATAAATATTTTGAACTGAAATTCAAAAATGTAAAACTAAAATGTTTAGAAGAAAATATGAGACTTTGGGCTAGGTAAAAAGTTCTTAAATATAACCCCAAAAACACATCACAGAAAAAAATGAGAAATCATTTTTATTTTTATTACAATAATCCATGTAGATTGTAGCTCTAGTTCAGGGTTTCGCAAGCTCAGCATTATTGACATTTTGGGCAAGAGGATTCTCTATTGTGAAACAGCAGCCCTAGATGACAGTAATATGCCCCCTCCACATCTCCAGCCCAGTTGTGACAACAAAAGTGTCTCCAGACATTGCCAATTATTCTTTGTGGGGACAAAAGTATCCTTCACCTCCCAAGTTAAAAACTTTGACTATAATTTTAGTTGTTTTAACTGCTATGTATCTGTTTCTTTCTACATGCCACATTTTGCATTGTCAAACTTAATTTTCCCCAATCTGACGGATGTAAGATAAGATCTCATTGCCATTTCCCTGATTGGTATCAAGAATATTTTTGTACATTTATTGTCCATTCCATTGGTTTTCCTCTTCTATGAATTACAGGGTCATAACCTTTTTTTTTTTTTTTTTTTTTTACGATTTTATTTACTTCTTTGAGAGAGAAACAGAGATAGCAAGAGACAGCACGAGCAGTGGGGAGGGGTAGGGGGAGAAGGAGAAGCAGGTTCTCCACAGAGCAGGGAGCCCCACACAGGGTTTTATCCCAGGACCTGGGGATCATGATCTGAGCCAAAGGCAGGTGCTTAATAGACTGAGCCACTCAGATGCCTGCACCTGCAATTGGTTTCTATGGAAGTAATAATTGGTTGAATTTTGTTCCATAGCGACAACCAGCTGTCCCAGTATCATGCATTGAAGAGTATATCTTTTACCACCACTTAGCAATGCCACCTTGTCACATATTTCTATTATGCTCTAATTAGTACATTTGAAAAAAAAAATAATTAGTACATTTGTCTCTGAGAGTTACATGCCACTTTAATTGCTCAACTTTTATAATCAATTTTTATTTATATTGGGAAAATTTCCTTTCCTAATACTCTCTTCTTCAAAATTGCCTTGACTTTCATTGTACCTTTGTTATTATATATATATATATATATATATATATATATATATATTAGAATTCAGTTATCACATGTTCTTTATAGAATTTTTATTGACAATCGACTGAATTCATAAATCAATTAGGGAAGAAAACAACATCTTTATAATGTGGTGTGTTCCTATAAGTGTTGTTTCTCTCCATTTATTGTGATCTCTGCAATTACCTTTAAGTTTTATAAGTTTATTCATAGATGTCTAGCCCAAATTTTGTCACATTTGTCTGTAAGTTGTTTGGGGTTTTGCAGCTATTGCAAATGTCAATTTTTAAAAATTAAAATTTCCCTATTTGTCACCAATGTCAAAGAGGGCAATGGTTGTTTGTATCTTGAAATATCCTGCAACTTTGTTGTACACTGTAATTAATCTTAATAATTTGTCATAGTTCCTTGTGTATTTCTGTGTATAGCATCTATAAATATTGTCATTTTTCTTTCTTTCCATTACTTATAACTTGTTCTTCTTGCCTTAATATGACAACTAAGATCTCTTAATGTTGAATGGAAGTATTGACAGCAAGCATCCTTGTCTTATTGCTGAATTTAAAGGCAAATTTCTTATATTTTATTAATAAATATTATGTTTGTATTAGTGTTAGGGAGGTACCCTTTATCAACTAAGGAATTTAGCCATACTTCAAGTTAATTGGTTTATTTATCTAGGGTATGAAATAGAATTTTTATTTTCTTTGTAATACTTCTCCCTCTGCAAATTTATTTTTCTTTTAGATGCTATCAGCCCAGAATGCTAAATTCATTTGGAAGAAGGGAATAGAGTAAGTAAGATTTGACAATTAGAAGATGGGGTAGTCAAAGTTATTTCTTGAAATCTTTCTTTAAAAAATAATAATCTAAATCCATGAAGCCATTGTATGCTGTTATTTGCAGAACGGGTTGAAAATGGTTCAAGAGGTATAGGCATAACACCCCCACTTATTTAAAAACCTATACTTAAAAAAACCCTATACTTTAATAACTACAGTTAAAATGAAAATCAACAGCTAAGAATTAGCCCTTCATTCTACATCTGTGGTTCTCAAACTTAGTTATACATTAAAATGTCCTCGGGGTTTAGAAAGAAGTCCACTCCAGTCTAATTAAGTCAGCCTCTGATAGGGTAGGTTGCATTTGGTTGTAGAATAACTTCTGTTTGGACAGTGTCTTGATAGTACCATTTCTTTCTTTTCCCACTCCTGAAATTATCATAAAACTGAATTGTATCAAGTTTGTTTTACTAAAAACTGAACAGAAGTCATTTTTAACCCTTTTTGCTCAGGAGGGCCAAGACAAAAGAATGCATGTTCCCTAGAAAAAACCCTGCAGCTTCACTTATTTATAAACATCCGAGAACCCCAAGCAGGTGCACACGATTGGTGGTGCAGTGGGCTGTCAGCAGCTCCACATGCCCATCAGCACGGCTCACCTCCACCGACGTGCAGCAACACTGTGTCACCAGCTCCCTTTTCATTCCCACCTCCTTCCTCTCCCCTGTCCTATCCTGCTTGACTTCCATCCAGTGACTCATGTTTTAAGGGAAATTAGAAAAAGCTTCTATTTCCAGAAAGGGCTAAAGTTGTAAGTTTATATGAAAGACAGCATGTCAACAGTGTTGCCAAAAAAAATTAATAAATCAAAATAACAGACGGGTGAGCCAAAAATGAAAAAAAAATTGAACTCTTGGGTGTCATGTAAAACTTATGGAATGTCTGAGGTTTTCATGTAGCCTCCTTTTTAAATTTTGGTTTCCTGTAGGATATCTCTGGCTTTTCAGTGTTCTCATAACTTCCTTTCTCGACTTCCAGATTTCTTTTTAAAATATATCTGATGGCTCACGGTGATCACTTCCTTTCTTTACAGAAACATGTCAACATTAAAATTCAAACATTAAAAAAGTGCTCAGAAATCATAAGGATTTAAGATGCCAGGATAAAGAAACTTAAAGGACCGTGAGCCACAAATAATCTTGAGAAAAGGGAGAGAGAGGATCTGCATTCACATGCTCAGTAACATCAAACTCAATGGGAATAAAACTAATCTGAATTCTTAGGAATCAATCAGCTGAAGAATAGGTGGTTTTTTCGAATAGACAAAAGGACAAAGACTTTCATTTTGATATACAACTTATTTTGTTCTGACACTCAACATCTATTTTCTCTGAATATGAGATAAATGCCATAAAAAATGGTTTTTGATTATGCAAGAATAAGTTGTTTACCTTTTCAGGTCAAAGCTAAGGAGAAGTATCGCTGCTTCATTAAATAGATCCCACAGCTCCTCCACAGAAAGGGATTTCAAACAGGAAAGCCAAAAGTGTTAAGAAGTGAATGTTAAAATTCATTTAGCTCAATGTTTCTGAAACTTGGGAGAAAAAAAATATACTAGGTAAACCTTTTTTATGCAGAACTGGCAAAAAGTGAAAGAATATGGATGATCCAGTGTTAAGCCTGACTTCTGGGATCTTACTTAAGCCCAGAGAAGTCAAGTGGCTTTTCCATGACTTGGTTTTCTTTCTGTTTTATTCGGTTCTTAGCAATTGTTCTCTAAAATACTGGGTAGAGTAGATATTATTTCTTTGCACAGGCAGGCAGAGTGGCAGGCAGGGGTAGAGGGAGAAGCAGACCCCCTGCTGAGCCCCTACATGGGGCTTGATCCTAGGACCCTGGGATCATGACCTGAGCCAAAGGCAGATGCTCAACCAACTGAGCACCCAGGAGCCCCTATAACTAGACGTTGTTTATACAATATGGGCCATTGGATTATTTTATCACTGATAGAAGTTAGTTGAGAACAATAATCTGAAATTTTCCGAATTAACTTTTGTAAAAGTATATCAGAATCATGAAAGGAAATTAAGACCCTTGGCATTTTGTGGGCCATAAATAGAAAAATTGGGGAAATTCTGAAAGAAATGGCTGGTGATGTTTTTTAAGATACATTTTTAATATGACTAAGTACCTTTTAAAATTGGTCAAATAATTCTAAAGTAAAATAGTCCAGTGCTTAAGCAATGTGAAGATCATATCCAAAGTCTAAATAAATGTTCAGTCATTCCAACAGGAGCAAATCATAAAGAAAATAGCAGATTGGTTAAATGTGTTCTTTATTCATGGTTTACTCCCTGAAACATTGTTCATGGTTTTCTTACCGAGTCTTACAGTCTACATATTTCTTTTTAATTTTTTCTTTTTATGTTTCCCATGCTCACAATTCAGACAAAATACCCATTGAAGCAGACAGAAAAATGATACAAATATTTCAGAGCTCTTTGGGGGATTCAGATACATTTTCACAATAAAATCTTGATTACTCCAAGAGCACAGAAGTGTCTGAAGGCTGACAGCAGGAAAAGGGGGCAGGCTAGTAGGAAAATGGCAAAGGAGATTTGCAGCCTTGGAGGTTTGATGCAGTGAGAACTTCAGTCCTGGAAACCAGGGCATGCACCAAGCCAGAAAAAAAGACAGACAGCACTGGACGTGACTATATCAATGGGGGATGGGGGGTGGGGGTGCGGGGGTGAAGGCACTTGGAAAAGATGTGCAAGGTTGTGTTTTCCTGATAAATTAGGATGACATAGACAGTACCATAGGGCTTGCTTCATTATGTGATTGTGAAATTTGGACTCAAATAGAGTGAGGCAAACCCACAAGTTAAAGTGTTTTTAAAGTAGCTTAATAATCACTTTGAAAACAGAACAGAACACCCTTTCAGCAGTATGACTGGAACTTTGATCAACAAACATCCAAGGGACACAGCCAACCTTTTGTGAGCAAACACACAGAATCGGGGCCGGGGTGGGCTTGGAGTGTACTACCCCTAGAAAGATGCTCCTCTCTTCTTCTTCTTTCTTCTTCTTCTTCTTCTTCTTCTTCTTCTTCTTCTTCTTCTTCTTCTTCTTCTTCTTCTTCTTCTTCATCTTTCTTCTTCTTTCTTCGGATTTATTTATTTATTTGAGAGAGACAGAGCAAGCAGGGTGAGGGGCTGAGAGAGAGGGAGAGAAGCAGACTCCCTGCTGACTGGGGAGTCCAACGTGGGGCTTGATCTGAGGACCCTGAGATCAACAACCTGAGCCAAAATCAAGAACCAGATGCTTAACTGACTGAGCCACCCAGGCATCCCACTTTCTTTCTTTAATTAGGAAACCTGGTGGTAGTGTCACCTGATAAAATATTTTTCTTCTGAAAACATTCTGTAGGAAACTTGCCCTCGGTGAAGGATTAATGAAGGTTACAGGAGATAACACAAAGCTATTCGATTTCTTTTATTAAAAATCAAAGGTATTAATTTTTAAAGTTTTTCCCATTTGTTTCTTCACTTAAGAATCAGCTGCCAAAAGCACCAAACCCCACCTGGGCATAGAGCCAATTAAAATAGATTCTTCTTCTCAATTTTCATCTTCTGGATTTCTTGATGGTCTGATTTCATATCATTTCATCCTGCAGAGGTAAGGTGATGGGGTACAAATCTGGGTTCTCTGAGGAGTAGAGGATGGGAGGACTGAGGAAGAGGAGTATCAAGAGAGGGAGGGAGACCACGGTCCATCTTGTGGTTGGTGACTTTCTGAACCTTTCCTTACGCTGTCTGTAAATTGTATCCATGTAATAAGTTCATCCTACACTTGTCATTTGGACCAGAGCATGAGCACTCTTAAGAAGATCCCAGACCACAGCTTGAGAACCACTCATCTACCATAGTATCATATAAATTCAAATGATTCCACTAGGGGCCACCAGCTCCTCCTCTGACTTTCTCTAGCAAATTACTGTTTCTAGCACCTTTCCAACAATTATTCACACACTTATTGTATATTTAAAACATTTTTTTGGTACCTGCCACATATAAGGCCCTATTCACGTACTAGGAGTGCAGCGTTGAACAAAAACAAAGTCACTGATTTCATGACTGTTTATGTTTCAAAGGGGAACTCTTCTTTATCACAATACAATATCTCATAAAGCTGTAATACAGCAAGTAAAAGTGTTCTGGCTAAGACTAGGACCTCGGCCTACCATGAGCTTCTTGCATCGCGAGGAATTAATGCTTACTAAGCACCTAACGTGTGCCAAGCATTGTGGAAAGTAGTATGCATTTTCTTCCTCATTGGTTGGGAAGTTGAGCTGGATGCTTCCTAAAATATCTATTAAAACCTAGATTATTCGGTTGGCTGCTTTAGCTTATGGTGGACCTTCTGGAAATTTTTTGCTGAGAGAACACTTAAGCTATGGCAAAGGATATCTATATTCAAGAAATCTCTTGGAATGACTTGAATCTGTTGAGAAAGAGAAAAAGAGAAAGAAAGAAGAAAAAAAGAAAGAAAGAAAGAAAGAAAGAAGAAAGAAAGATCTTAAATATTCAAAAGTCAATAAACCCTCCTTTACGTCCACTCCATTCTTCTTTCTCAGCACGATAGTACTGTTCTAACCACTAAATATTGGTCAATATTTTATCTATCTTTAAGAAAATATTAAAATCTTAGTGCTTAGAAAATCTTAAGCGCAAGAAAAAAGTTCATTCATGGAGTTAACCTTTTTTTAAAAAATGAGCTAGGATTTATATAAATCTTGAAAACTATAAATGAAGAAGACACAAATATAGTTTGACTTTCTATCTGATGAGAGAAACCTACCCTACAGTAGTCTGTGAAACATACGGAAGGGATGACAATAAGAAGGATGTGGGCATATGGCTCAATGGCTCTTGAAGCTAATGAACGTCAGATATGTTGCTACCTTTTTGTTTGTTTTGTGTTGTTTTCTTTTGCCTTTCAAGTTCTTTATTTACCACCCCATACCCTCCGTGTTCGCAGAGTTAGTGCTCTGGAAAAATTATTTGCTGAATTCTCTGCAATTTTTTAACATGCCCGGAAACCTGAACGTAATAAAAATTAAGTTTAAAGAAGAAGAAGGGAGTGTGGGGACAGAACCAAGTAAAATCCATTGTAATCCTTTCTGCAGATAATCTAACAATATAATCAGCTCTGGGAAAGGAGATTATGTTCTTCCTGCTTCCTCGGGTCAGGAAAATGTCTACTGCTATTTCTAAAAGAACTGAGAGGTGCTGTGGGGCAGGGGAGGGAACCGGAAATGGATAGCAATGTAGATGATCTGACCTTCTTGTGGAATGACTAATTTGAATACAATGAAGTTAAACAGCTGCACTTAGTTTCCTGGTTGTTAGCTTTTATCAGTTTTTAATATGCAGGCTGGGGGTGAGTGTGATTTAGAAATCTGAAAGACTTCAAACCGTATTATTTCACCTTTTAGGTTAAGGATTGACTCTGACAGCTTTGAGTGGGAAAGCACACGAGTAATTTTGTGGTGGGAGTTGGGCTTTGCTGTTTTTGCTTTATTTTATTTTATTTTTAAAGTGACTAAGGAAAAGTGAATCAGCTGTATTTTCTATTTGCTCAAGTTTCAAAGTGCTGTTTCAGGGAAAAGTGTCTTTGTTTTACATCGAATTCTGGGTCTTTTTCAACAGGAATGAATCAAAGGGAATCAGAAATGTGAGTTGGCTTTTTTTTTTAAAGGAAACGGACAAGAATCTGGTGTCAAATGCTTTTGTCCAGAGTTCCATATTGATGATAACTGAAGCTGCTTTCTAGAATTCACAGGAAGTAATTATGACCTGATTTGTTTTTGTGGTATTCACATTCCATCCCATTTCCCCACCACTCATCCACCCATCCAATCTCTCCATCTCCATGTAGGGCATTTCTTTTTTCCCAAGGATAACCACACAGAATAATAATAGACTCAGGAATATCAAAACAGTCATAGCAGTCTTTCTGAAAACAGGGTCTTATATCATTCCGCTTCTCTACCAATAGTGTTTTTCTTATGTTGAACTCTTGAGAATCCATAATCGTAAACATTGAGCTAAAAATAATAGACTTGTCTTTTGTTATGTGGGACCTTGCTCTGTGACCTCAGCTGCCCAAGCAAACACTGAGCAATAATACTGTTGGCCATTTAGAGGGAGACAGTGGAAACAAGGAATTGTCTCTCCAACTAGAGGATCTTTTCCTTCTTCCCCATGGGTCTTAAAGTTAATTAGAGCAATATGAAAACATATTGTGGGTTTAGGGCAATTATCAAAACTATTACAGTAACAATAGAAAAGAATTTATAATTCATAATTATTTCCATTTTCCATGTTGAAAATCTCAGGGTTTGAGAGAAATATTAATTTTTCCTGCAATCTGGGGCACCTGGGTAGCTCAGTGGTTGAGCATCTGCCTTTTTGGCTCAGGTTGTGATCCTGGGGTCCTGGGATGGAGTCCTGCATCAGTCTCCCCATAGGGAGCCTCCTTCTCCCTCTGCCTGTGTCTCTGCTTTCTTTCTGTGTCTCTTGTGAATAAATGAATAAAATCTTTTAAAAAATTTCCTCCAATCTAAAATATCCTATGCAAACATATTTGAACATGTAGAAGAATTATTAAATATAAATGACCCAAACAGTTTCTCTCCTCTCTCTGAACCTCCCCTTGCATTCTGTTTCCAGCTCAGCTTGTGTAGACTCTCTTATTTCTCTCATCCTTATATATATTTATGAGGTGAAACTCATACCAGTTCTCGGTCCTTTCAGTGTCTAGACAGTTATGAATCCCTAACATACTACAGTCTCAGGAGCCCATCAAGTAGGGAGAGATGGAACTTCCATCACATAGAGGAAAGGGCAGAAGCAATGAATACTAGTGTAACTATAAATATAAAATACATATGTATATGTGTATGTGTATTGCCCATCCTTGTCACAAATTAAAGTCAGGGAGTTATCTGAACTCTAGACTAATAAATATGAAACAAGTCCTAGAGTGAAATCAATGTGTGAAACTTTTATCCAAGAAGAACATAATTTTCATGGACTTTACAGTAAGCTGCCTGGCTAAAATATGTTCCATCCATACTTTTATAACTGTTTGCACCATGGTAAAGTAGAATGGAGGCAAGAATCAACGTAGCTAACTCTTCCATTCAATGCTTTGCCTTCTATTTGCTTTTAAAGCATCAGGAAGATGCTAACCTCTATTTAATATTATTGTTGTTCTAGTGGCTTCCTAAAATCACAAAAATGATTAAAAGTCTTGAAGGAGTAGAGATAAAGTGGTTCATAACCTTTTACCATTTAAAATATTCTCCGACATACTCTTTGTGCTTTGAAATATTTGTCTCAAAAAACAACCAGCTTTACCACTGCACACCTATTAGAATGGACAAAATCTAGAACACTGATGACAAAAATGCAGCAATGGTGCAGAGCAAAAGGAACTTCAATTCATTGTTGGTAGAAATGCAAAATGGTATAGCTACTTTGTAGGACAGTTTGGCAGTTTCATATAAAATTAAATATATTCTTGCCATATGATCCAACAATCATGCTCTTTGGTATTTACCCAAAAGAGTTGAAAACATATGTCCACACAAAACTCTGCATATAGATGTTTATAGTAGCTTCATTCATAACTGCCAAAATATAGAAGCAACCAAGATGCCTTTCAGTAGGTGAATGGATAAGTAAACGGTGGCACACAAGACAATGGAATGCTATTTGGATATTAAAAGACATGAGCTATCAAGCCATGAAAAGATGTAAGGGAAGCTTAAGTACATATTATTAAGCAGAAGAAGCCAACCTGAAAAAGGCTACATACAGTATGATTCCAACTATATGACATTCTGGAAAGGGCAAGACTATGGAGACTATAAAATGGTCAGTGGTTGCCAGGGCCTGGGGGGGAGGGAGAGATAAGTAAATAAAACACAGAGGATTTTTGGGGCTGTGAAAATAATCTATATGGTACTATAATGATGGATATGTCATTATACATTTGTCCAAACCCATAAAATGTACACCAAGACTAAAGCCCAATATGAGCTGTGGATTTGGGCTGATTATGATGTGTCAATGTAGGTTCATCAATTGTCACTCTATTGGGGACTGCTGATAGTAGGGGAGGCTGTGAATGTGTGGGTGCAGGGAAGATAGGGAAAATCTGTCCTTTCCGCTCAATTTTTCTGTAAACCTTAAACTGCTATAAGAAAATAAAGTCTTAATAGAAACAAACTTTAATACACTTGTTTTTATTTATTATAATAAGTCATTTTCTTCTTTCGGAGTTTTTTACTCAACGTGAAATACCAGTGTCTCAAATTATCAAATTGATACCAAGTTACCTTTTTCTTAGTTACACTGTGAATGATTTTGATGACAATGATAATAGAAATGGAAAAATCTTTTTAAATAAAGCAGTTCCACAACTCTCTTATTAGTCTTAATGAGCTCTCAAGGTTCTGGGATTCCAGCTTGGCAACCGGATTGAGTAGCTTCTCAGGTATTTTGGAAATTATGTGATTCTTTTCTGTAAAGCCCTACTTCTCCTAAAAAAAATAATATTTATGCTATTGACAATAGCAATAATAATAAAACAAATATTTTAATGGAAATGGGTAAATCTTCTAAGGAGAGACAGACATTGAAACTATTCTACAATAACATTCTCATATAAGATATTTTCTTCTGAGGGGTGCCCAGGTGGCACAGTTGGTTCAGCATGTAACTCTTGATTTCAGTTCAGGTCTGATTTCAGGGTCGGGATTGAAGCCCTGAGTCCAGGCTCCATGCTCAGTGCAGAGTCCACTTGAGTCTCTCTCTTCCTCTTCCTCTGCCCCTTCCCCTTGTGCTTGCTCTCTCTCTCTCTCTCTCTCATTGAAATAAATAAAAATTTTTTTAAAAAGATAATTTCCTCTGAGAATGGGGTCTACTCAAGATTGGATGAGAGAAAAACTTTAAGGCTTTGGTGGAATCTGCTTATATTAACAGAAAACTCAAAATGTTACTACATGGGTTTAAATTTATCTTCCTCAAAAGAAAGTCTAGAGATGGTATGTTGCTCCGGGTGTTAGGGAACGAGACTTCTTTTAACCTGTCGACCAGCTTCCCATTCTAAAGGTCACCAGCAGGTGCCTTGCCTACCTTCCAGCCAGAAGAGCAAGCAAGAGCAAAAAAGGGGAATGCTCTTCTCTTGAAGGACCCTTTTCATAATTTGAATATGACACTTCCACAGACATCTCACTGGTCACACAGGTTAGAACTTGATAACTGACCACATTTGGCTGGAAGGGAGGCTGGTAATATACTCTTTATTCGAGATATATATTCACACATTCTTTAAAAATCAGGGATTCCATCATTGAGATAGAAAGAGGGAACAAACACAAAATAACAAGCAGATGTATCGCCTATTACCCTTTCAAGCAAATGAATAAAAATAAAAGAATCGTCACTCAAAAGTTCACTTGGCCTTGAAATGCACTCCCCACCCCCCCCACCCCCCACCAGTGGAAGAGTCCAGGTTTAAGGGCTCCAGCATTTGGAGGTAGAGTGAAGAATCAGAATCACCATACCTAGTTTCTACACAGAGGTCAGCATTCATCAGCTTAAATGTTCAATCAAACCGCGCAGGCACAATCAATAGACACTTGCATCATCAGGCAACCACAAGTCTCAAACATCTACCAATTGCAAGGCTGTGCAGAGAGAGGGAAGAATTAACCTAATTGATCAATGAAAATGGCTGGATCTCTGGTGTTTTTAGACACACAAATGACACTTTTTTGATAAGTCAGATTTTTAACAACCAAGGTAATAAAATCTCAACTCACACTTCTAAGAAAGAATTAGAACATTTGTTTAGCCACAGTAATATCTCAAATATTCATAAAGACTAAGGTGATCTACATGAAATGTCTAAAAATCAAAGCACTAGTCAAAAATAAGGCATTACTATTCTTTGAGGTGATAATTAAAGAGCAATAGTAAATATCCAAAAAAAAGGTAAATCCATATAGAAAGTAAACAGATTAGGGGTTGCTAGGGGCTGTGGGGTGAGTGAATGGGGAGCTACTGGTTATTAAAATTGTTTTTGGAGTGATGAAAATGTTATGTAATGCTATATGAATTTTTACCTCAACCTAAAAAAAATTAGTGAGGGTAGCATGTACCTATTGTATTTTAGAATGTCTTTTATATAAATGTACAGTGTAAATATACAAATGAAGAAGAACTGATGCCAGAAAAACCAACCGTCTAAAACCACTCATTCCTAAACATTTCAAATTACTGTGGTTTAATATGGAACCATCAAACTCAAAACAAGAGAGGTTGTACATGGACATATAACATGATGGAGGAGTTTTCAGACTTAAGAGCTCAAATATCTAGCTAGAATTAAATTGGTACAATGTGACCCAGAAAAGTGAGATGAAGCTGACAAAACAAAACAATTAGTTTAAATATCAGGAGATGTTGCCTAATGGTGAAGTCGACTATATTCTGAAAACAGCTGCCAAAGAAAGTTATCCAAATCCCATAATTTGGGTCATTAAAAATGGATCTGAAAAAAAGAAAAAGGATCTGGAGTGAGGATTGGAAAAACTCTCTGAACACTAATTTTACACTGGCGAGGGTGAGATGCAATGACATAATGGGTGTTTTAGTTTCTAGGCCCAATCTCCAATGGCTCTGGCTTTCTTGTGGCTTGTACATAAAACCTTAGATTTGTTTAAGTCCTTGCTACTAAAGAATTTCTTTAGGGGAGGATTTTAAACATGGAAGATAAAAGACATTTCAGAGAAAAAACCAACAATAACAACCTTGGATTCAGCTGCTGAAACAAATCAAATTTTATAGCTGTTACATAGATTTCTGTTTTAAGCCTTTGGTCTCAACATAAATGGATTTTATGTTTTAACTTGTTCCTCTGGTCATTTTTTAATAAAAAGTCCAAATAATGATGTTATATAGGATGAATGACATTTCAGGTCACATAAACATATGAAGTCACCAGCTCTCCCCCATGGAAAGGAGCAGGAGATCCTGCCTGGATAAACACACTGAAGGCAAAGAAAGCAAAAAAAAAAAAAAAAAAAAAAGAGAGAGAGAGAGAGAGAGAGAATGAGTTCCTGCACCCACCTCCCCCAGCCCTCAGAAAACTTAGCTAAGAAGATGGTGACAAGAAAAGAGAGAAAAGGGTAATATGTATTGTTTCCTCATTCAGATACTTCTCCTTTCCCGGCTTTTGAAGATAGTAATCAATCCAGAAAACAGTGAAGTTCTTTAGCTTTTCCTAGAGATTCTTGGGGATAGGAAGTGGGCTATGTATTTACCCTGGAGAAGAAGACTACTTGTGATAATAATAGGAGCTAACATTTACTGACTAACTTCTGAGTCCGAGAGATATTAGTTAAATAACTTGCCCAAAGTTGTAAGAACAGGTAACCTGTGACTCGGGCTAAGCACCTATTTAGGTTGGGAGCCAACCACTAGGCATTTCTGCCTCCTGGAACACAGAAAACATATAGGCAAACCAAAAGGATCAGAGAAGGCTTCTTGATGAAAGTCATGCCTGATACAAATCTTGTAGGATAAGAAGCAGTTGAATGGGTGAAGAAGAGGTAGAAATCTGGCCCAGAGTGGAATAACATGAGGAAAAGTTTCAAGCTACAAGATAACATGCTAAATTCAGATAATCTCAAGATATGCTGTATTGTTCGACTTTGAGACAGAAAACAGGTGAGTTTGGATGTATAGAGAAGAGACAGATCACAGATGACTTTATGTTATTTGATGAAGCTTGCATTTTATACTAGAGAGAGAGGACACCAGTGAAAGATTTTAAGCAGAAGAAATTTAAAAGGTTTTAGACAGATCCGTTAGATGACAATGTAGAGAATATGGGCTGGGGAGAGGCAAGACTGAAATTAAGAAGACTCAGTTGTGGGCTACTGTAAGAGTTTAGGTGAAAAAAGACAAGACTGAATTATGGCACTGGAGAGGTAGGAACACCTACCTCCAGTATTCAAGGAATATTTGAGATGATTCAGTAAGAATCGGTAATGCAGGGAATGAGCAAATGTAAAGGATGATTGTCAAGTTACTGAAGGTGGTAACTTGGATAATACAGTAAAAGATGAACTTGTGACACAAGTTCAATTTGGATATTATAGGTTCTAAGGAATATATAACTGGAACCATTGAGCAAGCTCAAGGTCTACAAGTTTAAAACTCAAGGAAAAGTTCAGGGCTAGAGACAAAGATCTGCAAGTCATCCCTCCATCCATTCACTCATTGAACTTTCATTGAAAAAAAGCAGGTTGCAATTTCAAGGGGAAGGAGGACCTTAGAAGTTAATGAATTTTGACTTCACTTATAGTGAGCAAGGAATGAACAAATGAGAAATATGTTCAAACTCAAATTTTAGAAAGATTATTTTAGCAAATATATGGAGACAGCTAAATATGGAGAAGAGAGACCAGAGAAAGTCCATAGAATAATATGAGCTCTAATAATACAAGCTAATCATGTGAACTCTAGGAGGGAACTTCAGCAATCAGCTACATGGACTTAAGAGGTAGGCAGAAGAAAGGAAGTCCACAGGGAGGACCAAGCCAGAAAAATTGAGAGAGGTGGTGCTATCACGGGGAACTAGGGATGAGAGAACCAAGAAGGACAAAGTAGCTCACAAACCAAATAAATGCACTGAGGAGCCAATAAGACAGATATTGGGACACATCCATGGTGCCTACCAGTAAAGATTTCCTTGACAACTTTTGCCAAGCTACACAGAGTGCAGAAGTGAGCTATGAAAAGAAAGTAAATAATAACCTGCTCTTTAAAGACATTTAGCATCTTTACCAGAAGAGATGAGATGGAGAACCAAAGGATATTTTCCTGAGGATGGTGGAGGCTGTTTATAGACTGAGAAAAAAAGTTGTGTGAAACTGTCACTAAAGATAAGGAAGAGTGAGAAGAAGGCATAAGAAGAGATTGGTCTTGAACAGGATGGCTTCTTTTTAGGCCTAAATTACATATTCTCTTTTCAATATATATATAAAAAAACCCCTGCATCTTCAGTGTATTATTCCAGCTAAAGGAAGTTCAGCATGGATATATATTTACGTGGATATATCACAGACTGGTCCTTGTTTTGGACAATAGATTCCACATCTCCCTCTTTACAGTTCTCCTCTGTACTTGTTAAGTAGTTGTGGCCTGCTTTGGTTTAGGAGTGTTTGCGGGATTAATGGATATGTTGCTTATTCTCCTTCTGGACTTTTTCCTTCTCGATGTCACTCTAAATCCCAGTCATTCTGCTCTAGTACAGTCTACTTGCTACTCGAAACACTGGTTTTCATTAGCTTTTCCCTGTTGTTTCTAATTTATGATAAGTGTTTTAAAAAATGCTAGTACTGGATGCCAAGGTCATGGGAGAATTTCTTATGAGAAAAGCAGCCAAAGAGGGAGACCTATGCTTTTTCCAAGGTTCCACAAACTTCTCTTGTGACAATAAAGGATCTTCAGGGGGCAGGGAGACTGGGTCTCCTATATGTCCTAGAGCCGCTGAATGTGGATAACAGTGATGGGAGGAGACATGAAGTTCCCTCAGCCACTTTTATTATTAAAGTGGAGGGTCATTTCTCTCATGAAGGAAAAGAGAAATGCTCAGAAGCAGTGTGAGATGTGAAAGGAAATGAAAAGAGAGAAGTAGGGATGCCTGTGTGGCTCAGCAGTTGAGTGTCTACCTTTGACTCAGGATGTGATCCCAGAGTCCAGGATTGAGTCCCACATTGGGGTCCTGCAGAGAGCCTGCTTCTCCCTCTGCCTATGTCTCTGCCTCTCTCTCTGTGTCTCTCATGAATAAATAAATAAAATCTTAAAAAAAAAAAAAGAAAGAAGTAAAACAGATTTTAAAAAAAAGGGTCATTGCGTGATATGAACTCAATTCTTAGGGGTCTTAAAGAGATGCAACTTCTACTGGAATTTTTTGGGGGGGCTTCCTTGAAAATATGATTTTGATTGTTACATTAATATGAGATGTGACTACAGGTAGCCTTGGGATTGTTTGTATTTTACCTGGCAAAATTAAAAGAAGTAAATATGCCTTTAAAAACTGGAAAAAACTGGAAAGTTTTTTTTTTTTAATTATTTTATGAATAGGTAAATTGTAAGATATGATAGGATCTCCACAATGGCCATCAAGCATCGAGGAAGTTGGAAAAGTAAGAACAAGTAAACCAAGCCTAAGGGAATTTGCTGAATTCTTGGATTCTCTTTGCAGGACAGTGATCAGCAATTCAAATTAAACCCACTAAGATGTTCTGAAAAACACTGCCAAACACTAATGAAAGAAATCAAAGAGCACTTAAGGAAGTGGAGATGCATACTATGTTCATCGATTGGGTAATTCATCATAGTAAACATGAAAACTTGATCTATGGAATCAATGCAATTCCAATCAAACTACCAGTAAGATATTCTACATGTGTAGACAGGCTGATTCTAAAATGTATATGGGAAATCAAAGGAACAAAGAGAGTCAAAATAATTTTGAAAAAGAAGAATAAAGAATTTGGAAGATTTGTACGGAGTCTGACTTACTATAAATCTACAGCAATCAGGAAAATGTGATATTAGCAAAGGACAGACACATACATCAGTGGAACAGAATACAGAGTCCAGAAATAGACCTATATAAAAAGGTCAACTGATTTTTCACAACAGTGTAAATACACTTTTGTGGAAATATGATAGTCTTCCCAATAAGTAGAATTGGAACAGTTGGGACAGTCTTATGTAAATACAGGCCTTAACTTCATCTGTATTAAAAATTAATTCTTAATAGATCATAGATCTAAATATAAAACATAAAACTAAAAATTTTAGAAGAAAATGTGGGAGTAAATCATCCAATTCTTAATTTCAGCTCAGGTCATGATCTCGGGGTTGTGAGATCAAGCTACACGTGGGGCTCCATGCTCAGTGGGAAATCTGCTCAGGATTCTCTCTCTCCTTTTCCTCCTGCCCTTCCCCTGCCCCATATTCATGCTCTCTCTCTCTCAAATAAATAAATATTTAAATAAAGAATTCTAGATCTGTACAGTTCCAGAGTTTATTTTATTCTATGCTAATTTAAAAAATTAAAATTTTGAAAAAGGAAAAGAAAAAACTCCAAAATTATATTAACTAGTATTATTGGGCATTCACATGATATTTTCAAAATATCAAAATTATCATATTTTTGGAAATAATAACACACCCATTATAACTTCTGAAATACTAAATGAATGATTTGATGTATGGCCCCAACATATTTAAAGCTGTATGAATTCTTATATTTAGGAAGGGGAATACAGCTCTCAAATACTTGCTAATTCCCTTGGCTGTAATTTAAAGATAAAAAGGTATTTACCTTTTTTTGAGGTATTTACCTCAAGGTGTTTGTGAAAATTGAATGAGGTAATACATATAAAGGACCTGGTAGGGCCTGGTGTGTAGTAAGTAAGTAAGCTTATCGTAAGGAGCTATAATTATTGTGTGGCTGTTGGTGCTATATAATGCTTATTATACTGTCCTGGCTTTCTACTTGTGTGTCTCCACAACTAGACTATCATCCTTGTACTTCTAGCACCAAGTATAATACTAGACAAATAGTAAGTATTCAGTAACAGTTGCTTGAACCAAATGAGTGACTGGAGCAAAGAAATAAATCACGTAACTTTTAAGTGGTTAAGAAATAGTTGAGGCACAGGAAAAAGCAAGATTTAACCACAGATGGGAATGGAATGGGGTCGAAAGTCCTGAGATATTCCAAAAGTGGTTTCCAAAGTCTCATTTTGTTTGTTGTTGATGTTTTGTTTTGATTTGGTTTTGGCAAAGAACATCCTTCGTGCAAATAAAATCTTACTCAGAAGCTTAAACAAATAAAACATAATTTACACACACACACTTCTCTGCCGAAGGAGATCTCCTGGGACAAAGATGACTCTAGAGGACGCACTTTGAAGAACCCAGAAAAGACACCCTTCGAAAGGAAATTGTTCTTAAATCGCACAAATTGAATTCTAAAGAGTGAGAGCACAAGGAAGCGTGTGCTTCTTGCATGACATAAAACAAAAGTATTCCTGGTGAAGAAGGGGGAGAAACCTCTCAACCCACCATTCAACCATGTTGCAATATCATGTATAAAATTCTGTGCACTCCAGAAGGAGACAAAGGGGTGAATCAATAGATAGGAAGTTGTATCTTTAGAGTACTTTCTACTAGAGGCAAAAGAAGACTGCAGTAGAAATGGCAATTAACTATTTGCTATAACAAGAGGTCCAAAGAGAGGGCAAGGCAAGGAAGAATCAGTGACTAACGGCCCTTGTCAGGACCCAGGTGCTTCCCCTCTCTCTTGCTCTCCCCATCTTCTGCAAGAGTTCACTTGGTGGTTATAAGAAGGTTCTGTAATCCCAGGAGTTGCATGCAAAAATGGCCACATGCAGTGAAGAATAGGAGTGTTTTCCTCCACTTTTCCTTTCTGGAAGAGGATGACTTTAAAGGAGTAGAGAAGAAGTTTTAAGACCTCTACGATTAGGGAAAAAAAAATAAAGAACTGAAGTCCAGCTAAGCTGCCAGCTTCCAATTTTGTAGTGAAGCAGAAATAGGACACCATGACTTCAGTCTTTCAGTGTCCTGTCTATACCGGTTATCAGTCAGGGTCTCGACAGCAAATGGGTGGTACACTCAAGGGAGGATCGCCTAAGAAGAGTTAAATAAAACAATCATTTTACACGGTGTAGGGAGAATGTGGAGAAGCCATAGAATATAGTTCAGAGCCCAGGGTTTCCCCAGGCCCGCACCCTCCCTCCCCACCTCCCCCCACACACTTGAGGGCAGGGAGGAGGAAGGGAATAGACCTAGAACCTGGAAGGAGAGAGTCACATAGAGCAAGTTTTTCTGTTAAGGGCCAGAGAGTAAATATTTCAGCCTTTGCAGGTTTCTACCACCTGCAGATGGTAGCCAGGAGCTTGTTAGAACATTCCTTCTCCTGCAAAAGAAGGAATGAAAATGGGAGAGGGGGGGATCTATCTCACAGGGATCTGCTCCTCATCTTTCTGCATGTGAAGAGCTTTGAGGGCAGCATTTCATATTGTCAGAAATCCCACAGGACCTAGTAGAGTATCCTGCACATGACATGCCATCAGTATTTTTGGAATAAAAGAATGAATTTTGTGGCATTTTCTTTGGATCATTTAAAACTTAAATGTTCTGGATAGTATTTCCGAATTTGCATCTTAGTTAACATTGCCTTGTAGCGCTTCTCCTATTTGAAATTTTCTAAAGTCTTTTTGTTTTTCAATGCATTTAATCGTAATCACTGAAGCACAGTTTTAAAAATTAAACAGTGGTACCAAATTCTGGATCTCATCAAGACATACCAGAAGACTGACTGTGTCAGACTACCTGCCATTTTTATTGTTAATGATTTAATTATGGATGACTACCAACATGTTTGGCTGAGTTTATACCTTTGCAAAGCACCATCTCATGTAGTATGACAAACAGAAGTAAAACTAAGGTAATACTCAAAAACCCCAGCAAGATTTTAAATCCAAAATAGTCACAAGCTTCTTTTTTAAGATTTTTTCTTTTTTAAGATTTTTATTTATGTATTTGAGAGAGAGAGACAGGGATAGCAAGAGAGAGCACGAGAAGAGGGGAGATGGAGAAGCAGATTCCCCATTGAGCAGGGAGCTTGACATGAGGCTCAATCCCAGGACCCCAGGATCATGAGCTGAGCTGAAGGCAGACGTTTAACCAAACGAGCCATGCAGGTGCCCCTAGTCACAAGCTTCTTATTGCCAAACTCTCTCTCTTCTTATTGATCAAAATTCCTCTTTGATCTCAACATGACCTCAATTCTGATTCTCTCTCACTCTGTTGGCCTCCTTGTGGTGTCAATTGCCTCCTGCCAAATGGAAGCCAAAGTCCATCTTTCCAACTGGAATGTCTTAGGTTCAAGAATCCGTTACATCCCTTGATCTTCCATTCATAAAAATTTCTCAGCTTCAGTCCTACAGTATCTTATTCCAAGCAGTCAAGCATTATTGAAGAAAGTTATAAAGTTCTTATGTGCAAATAACTACCAAATAGTTTGGGTTTATTCTTTTTTACCATTATTATTAGTTTATAAAGTCTGTTGTTTTTCCTACTGAAGCTTTCACATACTCCAGTTTTCAATCTTGCTGTTCCCCCAGCCCACTGGATAATCTGATTAGGGAGATGTAATCATCTGGTATTAATTCTCTCATCTTCTCTTTCCTAACTTCAGCACTACACTCTCTGAGAGTGATGTGCCTTCTAATTTCACTGAAACTCTTGTTTTTTTTTTTTTTTCTTTTTGTTTTGTCTTGTTTTTGTATTTCCATTCCTTTCTCTTGTTCTAGGACCTTATGTATTCGTTTGCTACGGCAGAGACTGAGTGGGTTAAAACAACAGAAATGAATTTTCTCATGGTTCTGGAGGCTGGAAGTTTAAGACCTATGTCCTGGCAGGTTGGGTTCCTCTGATACTTCTCTCCTTGGCTTGCAGATGATCACCCTCTTGCTGTGTCTTCACAAGATCCTATTACCATGGCCCTTCCCTCTGTGTGCTGGATGTTGTGTGTACCTTTGGCATTCTCTGCATATCCTAATCTTAGAAGGACTCCAGTCAGATTGAATTAAGGCAAACCCTAAAGGCCTGTTTTAAATTAATCACCTCTTTAAAAGGCCTATCTTCAAAATGCAACACATTCTGACATACTGGGGGTTAGTGCTCCAACTGGTGAATAAAAAAAAACAAAAAACAAAAAAAAAACAACCACAATTCAGTCTGCAATACCTTTCGATTTCATTTATAACCATGTTCCTCTATAAAATATAATGATGTACGACACCCCCCCACACACACACAAACACACCCTTGATCCCTCATTCTTTACCAGTTTCTTATGGGTTTTCTAATGGATCTATCCTAAAGATAAACTCTCATTCCTTTCCTTTGCTCACATATTTTCCCCAACTTAGAATACCCTCTTCTCTCCAGGAACTTCATGCTGACTCTTATTTCAGGTACCAATGCGATTTCACTTCCTAAACCAATCCTTTTCCAACTCCCCTAAACATCAGCAAGGATTCCCTCTCTCAAATTCCTGTGACCTTCACCTCTACTTCTATCGACCTTAAACTTGAAAATTGTGTACGTATGTCCTGTCAACCTAAGTGGATTTGAGCCCCCTTAATGAGTTCATAATTTACTATGTATAATGGAAAAGATGAAAAATTACTCCTTAAAACTATAATTCTTGCTGAGGGGATTTGTGCTTTTAAAGAGAAATGCCAGGGCTTCTTTCAGGCCTTTGTTGTTTATGGAATAGAAATTTTGAACCTATAGGTCAGTCAGTTTGGATGTGTGCAAGTGGGCCAGGAAGTAATTTCTACTCATCTTTCAACAAATATTTATTCAATGCCTATGATGTGATGTTAGAAATCAAGACTGGAAAGACCAAAATTATTCTTCCTGATAAAGCAAGAAGAATTTAGAGCTCTTGAAGGCAGCCTGAAAGGGAAGAACGAGGAAGAGAAAGAAGGATGCAACACAGAGTGGGAAACTGAAGCTGTTGTGTGGTCTGGCAGTGCTGGTGACAAAAGTTCTGATGACAAACTTCTCTAGGAGTGGCAACACCACCATTTACGTGGTTAGCATTCTTGACAGCTAAATGTCTCTATCTCTGCAAACTTCAGCTCAGACTACTGCATTTGTGGGTTCAATATGTGTGCTAGTCAAGGAAGGGGACCAAATTTCAGGCCTGCATTGAGTTGTTGTGGAAGAAGGACAACCCAAGCAGTGTGCTAGAATGATTTGCTGAACAGGGCCCAGGCAGCAAAAGCAAGATATTGGAATTAGAGGGAAGCACGGAAGCATAAGACATCTATTCACAAACATTCTGAAAAAAGATTGGACATTTTTATTTTTTTTAATTTTTATTTTTTATAATAAATTTATTTTTTATTGGTGTTCAATTTGCCAACATACTGAATAACACCCAGTGCTCATCCCGTCAAGTGTCCCCCTCAGTGCCCGTCACCCATTCACCCCCACCCCCGCCATCCTCCCCTTCCACCACCCCTAGTTCGTTTCCCAGAGTTAGGAGTCTTTATGTTCTGTCTCCCTTTCTGATATTTCCCACACATTTCTTCTTCCTTCCCTTATATTCCCTTTCACTATTATTTATATTCCCCAAATGAATGAGAACATATACTGTTTGTCCTTCTTTGATGGACTTACTTCACTCAGCATAATACCCTCCAGTTCCATCCACTTCAAAGCAAATGGTGGGTATTTGTCGTTTCTAATGGCTGAGGAATATTCCATTGTATACATAGACCACAGCTTCTTTACCCAGTCATCTTTCGATGGACACCGAGGCTCCTTCCACTGTTTGGCTATCGTGGCCATTGCTGCTATAAACATCGGGGTGCAGGTGTCCCGGCATTTCATTGCATCTGAATCTTTGGGGTAAATCCCCAACAGTGCAATTGCTGGGTCGTAGGGCAGGTCTATTTTTAACTCTTTGAGGAACCTCCACACAGTTTTCCAGAGTGGCTGCACCAGCTCACATTCCCACCAACAGTGTAAGAGGGTTCCCTTTTCTCCGCATCCTCTCCAACATTTGTGGTTTCCTGCCTTGTTAATTTTCCCCATTCTCACTGGTGTGAGGTGGTATCTCATTGTGGTTTTGATTTGTATTTCCCTGATGGCAAGTGATGCAGAGCATTTTCTCATGTGCGTGTTGGCCATGTCTATGTCTTCCTCTGTGAGATTTCTGTTCATGTCTTTTGCCCATTTCATGATTGGATTGTTTGTTTCTTTGGTGTTGAGTTTAATAAGTTCTTTATAGATCTTGGAAACTAGCCCTTTATCTGATATGTCATTTGCAAATATCTTCTCCCATTCTGTAGGTTGTCTTTTAGTTTTGTTGACTGTATCCTTTGCTGTGCAAAAGCTTCTTATCTTGATGAAGTCCCAATAGTTCATTTTTGCATTTGTTTCTTTTGCCTTCGTGGATGTATCTTGCAAGAAGTTACTGTGGCTGAGTTCAAAAAGGGTGTTGCCTGTGTTCTCCTCTAGGATTTTGATGGACTCTTGTCTCACATTTAGATCTTTCATCCATTTTGAGTTTATCTTTGTGTATGGTGTAAGAGAGTGGTCTAGTTTCATTCTTCTGCATGTGGATGTCCAATTTTCCCAGCACAGTATTGGACATTTTTAAAGTTTTATTAAGAAATATTGACACTGGGCAGCCTGGGTGGCTCAGCGGTGTAGCGCTACCTTCAACCCAGGGCATGATCCTGGAGCCCCGGGATCTAGTCCCATGTTGGGCTCCCTTCATGGAGTCTGCATCTCCCTCTGCCTGTGTCTCTGCGCCTCTCTTTCTGTCTCTCATGAATAAATAAATAAAATCTTAAAAAAAAGAAAGAAAAAAGAAACATTGACACTGTGCAGAACAAATCTAGAGATGAATACAACGAACATCCACACACACACCAGCCAGCCTAAGAAACATTATCAATATATTTAAAGTCCCCTGTGTATCTTCTCCAATTATATCTTCCCACTTCACTCTAGAAGTAACTTCCATCTTCAGTTTTTTGTTTAACGTCCCCAAAGGCATTGGACTTCCCACAAGGAGCAAAATGGGGTTCAGTGCTATCTTGTCTACATCTAAAGGGGAAAGGTAATTCTGACCTGTAGGTTACAAATGTATAATCTCTTTGTGCATCTCCAATGCCAAGCAGACTGGTATATAATAGGTGCAAATCAGATAATAAATATATACTAATACACATGCAAAAAAAACAATTTTAATAAAAGACACTTTATTTCTAAATATAACAAACAAATGCATATCTTGAATATTTGTTCCCTAGGTATTTCAGGTTTATTTACCTCTATATCATTTTAACAAATAAATACAAATCAATGCATTCACAAAACAGTCTTATTGGAGCTTAAAAAACACTTAAATGTGTAATATACTCTGTGATTTCCCTGAAAGCCACTAAACCAATTTTGTTTTTGCCACTAGGCACCCAATTACAACTTTTAAAATTGAAAGTTCAAATTGCTTTGGGTTTTCTGCTCATTTGCCATTAATTTTGAAACTCATGTTCACAGGACATGTTTTTCTCAAATCTTTCAATCTCAAGGAGCCACATTAGCACCATCAGCCATTGTCTGAGGTCATCTAAGACGTTTTCCCTTGTGAGTGTAATATTTTTATTAGCAAATATCACATTTAGGATATTGGGCTGAAGGATGGGAAACACAAAACTCATTTATTTTTAAGTTTGTTCCAGTATGTTCTGGGAAGAATACTTAATTCCCTTTCTTTTAAAAGATGATACCAGCAACCACTGAAATACATCTTTAAACACTGAAGCAGGAAATAAGCAATGTTCTTATCTAAGGAGCTTGTGTTGTATGATTGCTGATAAACAAGCTGCTATTTCTGAAGGTGATTTTTAAAGTCAGGGCTCCATGCATCCATAAAGGATTAGTGCATTCAGAGGTATCTGAAAAACCAAGCTCCAAAGAAAAAGGGAACTTTACTCTAGCCATCTCTACCACAACACAATGAGTTTCAGGAATCTTCTAATTTTACTGCTCTTAGGAAACCACTGCACACTTAAGGAAATGCAGTATGTGGAGGTATTATGCTGGGGATGCTTGGGACCAAAGGTGTACTAAGTGGGCATCATCTTTCCACAGGACACTCACAGGAGATAAGGCACCTATAAGGAGGGGACCATTTCTGGGGCTTGGAATGGTTAGAGGAGGCCTTGGGTATTTTGGTCCCAAGACATTAAAGGAGGGGACTTTAATTCGAGATTTTAGGAAAGGTTATTTTTAGGAGTAGAGAAGTCATTATTCACAAAAGCCTAAAGGTTGTGTCAGGAGTCTAAATAAAGTGGTCTGGCTGGAACGAAGGGTGCTTTGTTGCAGTACAAAGAGGTAAGTAGCGTAGGAAAAGTAGGTTGGAGCTAGAGCATGGGGCCTACCTAGAAGGCCAACTTGACAGCAAATGACAGAGAATTCTCCTCTTTTTTTGGGGGGGTGTGGTGGGGGAGGAACCTGATAAAAAATAACATTTTAGGGGTAGCCAGAAAAAAATATAGTGGAATAAAATTATACAAGTCATTTTTTTTCATATTCCTTCCCTTTCTTATGTTTCCACTCCTGGGTGATGATCACTCTTGGGTTCCTAGGTATCACAAGAATGATCACTACCTAAGAGAAGAAATATAAGAAACAAAATAGTCTTCGACTCCTCATTAAAATTCCTACTCCCCCATCATCTGGTCTTCATAATCTGATCTTCAAGCACTTTGCAACAGGGCCTCAACACCTAGCATACAGTATAATCTCTTGTGGAATAAATACATGAGTGAGAGAACAGATTATGTTTCTTATACCCTTCCTCCCCTTTCCTTTTCCATTTCAGCCTTTCCACTTGGTCTTCTGTGCCTGTTTTTCTGCCTTCCAATCCATCTTTCGTATGGCAACCAGAACTATTGTCCTCAGGCACAATAGCAATCATGCCTCTACCTTATTAAAAAACAAAACTCAAGAGGTGCCTGGATGGCGCAGTTGGTTAAGTGGTGACTCGATTTCAGCTCAGGTCAGGATCTCAGGGTTGTGAGATGGAGCTCGGTGGGGCTCCATGCTGGGCATGGAGTTTACTTGAGATTGTCTCTCTCAAGGGTGCCTGGGTGGCTCAATTGGTTAAGTCTCAGTTGGCTGCCTTCTGTTCAGGTCGTGATCTCAGGGTCCTGGGATCCAGTCTCATGTTGGGCTCCCTGCTCAGCGGGGAGTCTGCTTCTCCCTCTCCCTCTACCCCTCTCCCTGCTTGTGCTCTCTCTCTCACATGCTCTCTCTCACACACTTGCTCTCTCAAATAGATAAATAAAAAAATCTAAAAAAAAAAAAGTTTCTGTCTTTCCTTCCCCCTCTGACCCACCTTCCCTGCTCATGGTCTCACTATCAAAAAAAAAAAAAAAAAAAAAAGAAAGAAAGAAAAGAAAGAAAAGAAAAGAAAAGAAAAGAAAAGAAAATCTACAGATTCCTACATGAAAAATAAAGTACCTATTACTTAACAGGACAAGGGTTTCTGGGATATGACTTTACCCCACCTAGTACATACTTTGCTTCTCCTCCTCAATCTGGTTAGTGTCTTCCCTAATTGAACTTACAGCATTGTCATTGTTGTGAAAGTTAAAATGGTTGAGCAGATAAATTGCTTACAAAACCCCCAGTACAGAATTAACTTGTTATTAAGAAGCAGGGGTTGTTACTGCTATCATCAATGTTTCTTGGTATTTTCCTTCCTGGCTTCTTAAGTTCTCCCCCTCCTGACAGCTACCCACCATCTCATCTCCTGATAAAATTCTACTTCTTCATTAAAGCCCAGTTCTGATGTTGTCTGCAAAGACTAAGGAAATTTTCCTAATGGCCCCATCAAAATCTGTCTTCCCTCCACCCGCTGAGACCTGTACATATCTCACGTAGCACTTGACACGTTCTATGGAACAGCAGCCAGATGGGTGGAGCCTTCTCACACACACAAACTTGGTGTGTGTGGGGCAAGATTCGGGGGATTATCAAGTGTCTGTATGAAGTTGACACCACATCCACATCCTACAGTCCGAGCAGCCACGGGGGCCATTCTCAGATGCTATGCTTATCCCTGTAATGTGGACAAGAGGGAGCCAGACAAGAATGAGAAAAACAATACCAGAAATATCATTTCATAAGGAGTAAGGTCGAAGTCATCTCGAGAGAAAGGAAAAGCTTTTCTCACTTCCAACAAACCTGTACTCTCCTCAGAAGAAAACAAATACTGCGGTGAGTTGTGCTTGCTCTTACATAATTCATCAGGACATTGGGTGAATCCTGATTTTCCACCTCAGTGATGGAAAAAATGAACTGTCTGCCTCTCCTACTCCACCAAGAGCCCTCAGCTGATCCACTGGCCCTTTGGACTCAGCAAAACCGAGGTAGAGCCAGCTAACTTTTGACCCAAATCTAAAGTTTGGAGTTTTATTAAAAGAAAAAAAAAGATTTCTTTTCTTGGTGGGAATGGGGAAAGGAGAGACAAAACCACATAGGAAGGCTGGAAAGAGTGAAGAGTCAGAAACTGGATGTGTTCTAACCTCTCCTAGACCCTCTTCATGTGTGTGGTACAAGAGGATGTGACATTAGACGAAATCACAGTGTCTACCTCTAGTCTCCTTTCATGTTCTCCATTCACGTGCATCCCACCCCCGAGCCCCCACCATTCTCCATGGCATCTGTTCAACCCTTCAGTAAAAGAGTCACACGGACCTTCCTTTTAGTTCTCTTTGTGTCTGGTCTGAAGGGATGCAAGATGTGAACGGCACCCAGTCCCTGACCCACCCAGAGAGCTCCTGCAAAGTTAAGCTGAAGCCCAAGCTCATTGCAAATTTCTTTTTTTTTTTCTCTTAAGATGTATTTATTTATTATTTGAGTGGGGAGTGGAAGGGTGGAGGGAGAGGGAGAGAGAGAATCTCAAGCAGACTCCCTGCAGAGCCTAGAGCCAGATCGATCCCACCACCCTGAGATCGTGATCTGAGCCAAAATCAAGAGTCACTTATCCAACTGAACCACTCAGGCATGCCAACCCCCCTTTGCAAATTTCTAAGTGGGTCCACCTGCCACACAGAAAGAATCATGAACCAATAGGCCTGGGTCTCATCCTCCAGGGAGGCTTCCTGGAAACCACTGGGGGCAGGCAACCCCTAAAATGGACAAATCTTATCTTTTTTCTCTTTATATTGCCTACTCTGTGCAGATCGCAGGTCCAGGGCCTTCCCCAATAAATAAATTCTTCGAATCAAGCTGGCTTAAGGAGGCCCATGTGGAGATGAGGAATAGCTGTGAGGAGGGATGATGGCATGGGTGCTTTTTGCCCATGGACCCTCGGGGGGCATCCCTGCACCATGAGATCATATGGAGTCCATCTCATGAATCAGCCTTTGCTGGTGAAAGCACAGCTTTCAGCCCCACTGAGACCACTTCATCTCACTCCAGGAGGAAGAGGAACCGTCTGTGTGGGTTTCCTGTTGGACGTGTAATGGTGCCACATTCCTTCGGGGCTGCATCACTTCTTGACATAGGGGGAGATGGGGAATCCACTTAGCCAAGCAGAAACTCCCATCTCCTGAAACTGTCACAGAGGAGCCCTAAATCCCCCTAGAATTCACTTCCAGAGCTCCCCCATGCCGTGGCCAAGGACATGCTTGCGAACGAAGCCAGACACAGGAAGTTCGCTGAGGTCCTCCTTTTTCTATCAGATTCTGCTTTCCCCCAAGCTTAGATCCATGCTTCCTCTCAAACCTGCTAAGTCTGGATGCTGAGTTAAATGCTCAATCACTTGGTTGGTGCTGCTAAGATTCTCCATGTATTTTCTATTATTGGTCAATGTAGTCAGGTACTTGTTCATGCCGTGTGACTTCAAAGGCCACGCAGTGGAGGCAGGGGAAGAGAACATTCGGTAAGGCCCAGTTGAATGAGCGAAAAGTTCCTCGGCACCCAAATTAACTCCCCCTTAATCTGGCTGGGGGGCTTCAAATACAGATAATATTCATTCTTTTCTTACTTGATATAACTATAGTTGTGGGTTGTTTTTTTTTTAACTATTCTGTATTTTTTAAAGATTTTAGAGAGAGCACACAAGCAGGGCAGAGGGGCAGAGGAAGGGAGAGAAGCAGATTCCCCAAAGGACTCTGGGATCATGACCTGAGCCAAAGGCAGATGCTTAACTGACTGAGCCACCCAGGTGCCCCTGTTTTTCAACCACAATGAAAACAGAAAAACAAAAACAAAACAAAAAGAAAAAAACAAAAAACAAAAAAACCAGCCCTGATGCTCTAATTATAAATCAAATGTAAAAATGTTTGCCTTGGAAAATTGAGACTTCCCTAAATCACAATCACATAGCAAATAAGCCCACTCCATTTAGTTAATAAATATCTATTTATCCCCCTTCTAATCTGCAAGGCACATACAAGGTTTTCAGGATGAGATGACCCCTTCTGAATCTAAAAAGCCTGAGATTTATGGTGTGTAATCCAGCCCAGCTGCTTATTAGCTGTGTGACTGCAGTCAGGTTAATAAACCTCTCTGAGCCTGTCTACCCTGTATGTAAAATGAGAATAATAATAAGCCCCACTCATAGGACCACTGTGAGGATTAATTAAATAATGTCTGGACTTTGCACAGACCTCTGCCCACAGTCAGAACTTGATGAATGACACTATTATTACTGTTTTTATTGTTCTGGGTTTTGCATCTGTTCTCCTTGCCATAATAACTGTTGAAAAAGCTTTCCTGAGATAGTTACAGTGATTAACGCCCTGTATCAAATTACTTTAGCAGAGTAGCTGCTTAGTCATCTGTCTGGGCTCTGAGGGACAGAAGACAGAGAGTTCTTGACACTGTGGTATAAACTGGGATGGAAAAGTGCTGGTGAAGGATCATACCACTGGACCTTAGGAAGACTGTGGGTGTCGGAGCAAAGTGGACTCACCCAGAAAAAGCAAGTGGCCACTGAGGACATATCTTTAGATTATGTCCTTTGTTTAGGTCAAGAAAGAGTCTCTCTCTCTCTTTTTTTTTTAAAGATTTTATTTATCTATTTGAGAGAGAGACAAAGAGAGAGAGAGAGAGACAGAGAGAGAGCACAGGGGGAGGGGCAAAAGGAGAGGGGGAAGGAGAGAGAAACTCTACGCAGACTCCTCACTGAGTGAGGAGCCCCATGTGGGGCATGGACCCAACTTGGGGCACAGACCTGACGGGTCTTGACCTGGAGCTGGATCTCATGACCCTGACCCATGATCTGAGCTGAAGCCAAGAGTCAGACGTCTAACCAACTGTGCCACCCAAGCACCCCCTGAAACAGTCACTCTTGAACAAGCATTGTCATCCACGGGCACTTCCTATCCTCTTTCATAAAATTCTTCAGGTCTGGGGAGAAGTGAATAGAATTGCTTTATATGGTTTCTGCCACTGTCTCCTTCCTTTTTCTCACATAAAGGGAATTCTGCAGGAATGAAATTTGAGGTCAAAGCACATAAGCATTTAAGACATTGCTTTTCTTCAAATCCTTGAACAAATATTAACTCATTCATCATCTCATTACCCCTGAGAGTTGGGAAAGCAGAGTCCAAATAGAGGTTGGAATGTTCTAATCCCAGCTATAAATTACAGTGCTTGCAAGATTTATTAACTGAAGGGTTTAAGATTTTAGGAAGCTTTTCTAAACGTGATCTCTCAATTGCTATCATAGAATTTGCTCAAAGTACATTTGCAAAGAGAAAAAATAATTTTAAGGCCACATTGGCATGATAATGGAATCAGCCATCTCACAGGTGAAAAGACAAGAGGCTTGTAGGAGGAAGGAGAAGAAGAAAGAAGGAAGGAAGGATAGGGATCCCTGGGTGGCTCAGCGGTTTAGCGCCTGCCTTTGGCCCAGGGCGCGATCCTGGAGTCCCGGGATCAAGTCCTGTATCAGGCTCCCGGCATGGAGCCTGCTTCTCCCTCTGCCTGTCTCTGCCTCTCTCTCTCTCTCTCTCTCTCTCTACCCCCCCCCCATTCTCTCTCTCTATCATGAATAAATAAATAAATAAATCTTAAAAAAAAAAAAAGAAGGAAGTAAGGAAGGAAGGAAGGGCCAAGAGGAGAAGAATCCCCTTCCTACTTCAGATTTATGCTAAACAATTAGTTTGCTACATTTCACATGGGGACAATATTAGTTGAAAAGTTATTTGTCAGCCACAAACATTTGAAAGTAAAGGACTGCAAAGTGCACAGTGCATAGTGTATGTTCAAATGGCAGCGGTGAGCAACAAGTTGTGCAATTGAAGGTCATTTCAAAAACAACAGTGTAAAAGATGGAGCGCTTAGGAAAGAAATTGAGGGTAAAAACTTAGAGACTGGCTAATCCTTGTGCATGATTGCTGGAGCCAGTCTGGGCTTAGAACATTTCATAAATGGTGTCTTAGGCAGTTATAGCAAAGAGATGTCAAACTCCTGGGGAATCACTGTGAGCCTCTATCTAGGAACATCTCACCCAGCTTCTCTGTCCTAGTACGGTACGCCTTGCTCTTGCCACAGGAGCCATGGCCTTGCTTCTTGACTTCCCCATTGTGCAAGACAGCCTTGAAATGCTCCAGATTTCTACCTTCTTTCTGTTCCTTCCATCAATCACTCTCAAACTTCTCCTCTTTTTAGAATTTTACTGATATTACAAAGAAATGGGCTGGGAATAACAAACATGGAGAGTTATGCAGTCAACGTGAACTTTCAAGTTCCATAGTCATTGCCCTGAGTATGTAGAGAAGTCTTTTATTACAGACTATGATGTTCATAGAGGGTCTCCCTCCTCTGATGAAATGCCAATAAAGTCCTGTGTCCCCCATTCTGTCATTAAGGGCAAGTCCAAGTCTGGGAGTAACACTAGAATGGGTAATGGGAAGTATAGATGTTCTTAAGACTGATGGGTGCAATTTGTATATCAAGGGAGCTCCAGAGAGATGATCTTCATTTCAGTGTGTCCTTTTGGCCCCTAGAGAGATCAGCTGAGGGTGACGAGGAGGTAATATAACATAAGTCTTTTCTCAATCAGCTATACTATTTCATTCTGTTTCTCCAGCTAGGTAGGTGAGTGCAAACTGAGGCTCCTTGCTGCCTAATGGTTCACAATGATAGTGCTTTTCAAAGCCCTTGGGATAGCCAAGTACCACATTAGCCCACAACCATTTTGATGAGTACCTCCCCACGTTCCCTGAACAGATGATGCACTGGACCCTAGTGAAGCTTCAGACATTAAGGATATTGTCCCAAAGCCATCAAGAGATAGGGAAATATGACTTGGGCATTCCATGTTACAAGTGAGTTCTCTGAGAGTGATGATTTGGTCCTCTCTATCTCTGCCCCTCCTCTTAGCACGTCTTCCTCACTATTAGAGCCCTACTTCATTGACTATTCTGTTACCCCCAGATGCCCAATGACTGGTTCTTTTCACATATATTGCAAATTCTGGAGTCTCAGGCTGAAAGCCAGTGGCCTTAATGTCTTCCCCATCTCAGAGAGGAATGAGATCCAGGCTCAAAAGAAAGGTAAGTTCTGGTTCTGTGGATGGGAGAGACAATAATGGGCAACACCCTGGAATGGGACTGGGATTCTCTCACCATTCCTAAAATCATTCACAGTCACCGAAAAGAGGCATCATTTCCTACTGAAGTCCATGGCATTAGCGCCATCTGAGAAATCTCTATTCCTCTTATTAATAGGACTTTGACCCTAATATAATGGAAATATAAGGAAATGCTCATCTTCACCTCACTATGCTGAGTCTTCCATGACTGGAATCTCCTAATAAAGTCTCCTCACATTAATGAAAAATGAAGAATGCAAGTGTAAGCCACACCTCTCTAATGTAAAGGTTTCTCACTCAACACTAGTTACCTTTTGCCAGTCACAATTATAAAGATAAGAGAAAACACACATTACCTCACTTGAGCCTCACAGGAACTCCACAAGGAAGGTGTTTTCATTTCTAGAGGATACTGAACTCAGATACTTAAGTCACTTGCTCAGTCATACAACTTTCCCAGGTGAATATGACTTGAACTCAGATCCATCTGATTATATTGTCTCTATGTTCCATTGGTATGTTGGCAATGACAAGAGGATGGCACAAGGCCACCACGTGGCCTCTCACACCTGTGACAGGTGTCAGAAGTTGCTTATAACACTTCTCTGTGGAGTTCCTCTGCCTCCCCAGCAGTGAATGTGGGTTGCTCAGCTGCCGTGTGAGACTGTTATGTAGTTTGTCGTCCTCTATTCCAAGCCATCTTTCGCCAGATCCCTTCAGTGTCAGAATCATTCTCACCTCCTAATGGGAACTCATCCTCCCAGGCTAAGGATCCCATGCATCTGCATCTGAGAGAATAGATCTCCTGACTGAACACCCACTGTGGTAGCTGAAGAGAACACTCACCTCTGTCTTAGTAAAAGCCTTGGCTTGGCTTTCACTCCCAAGTTTGGCATCAGGAAGTTTCTATTGAAGAGAAAGAAATGAAACTGGCAACAAGTCTCCTGTTGACCATTCAGCTCCTAAAAGTGCTACAGCACACGTGTGCACACACACAGGCATACACATACTCCACTGCTTTGCCTGCTCACACTTTGCACATGACATTCAGAGAGTAGGAAAAGCCCACATCAGGCCCACAGTGTCATCAGTTTGATAAGACCTCAGTGAGGACACTCAAGTGTCAAGCCCACCTTAGTGCCTCCCTACACAGAAAGAACCTTCAAATCACCAACAGGCCAGAGCCAAGTGTAAAGTCCCTAGCTTTGAGCCTGCTTCTTTTTATATAAGATGTGCTACCCTGGACAGTCAAAAGAAATAATTTATCTTCCAGTTTTCTGAGAAAATACTAAAACTCAACATTCTCACTGCTAATTCAGGGAAACATACAAAAAAAAATCTGTCCTCTGCTGAATTGGAAGATATTATAGTAAAACAAATGCCAGAATGTCTAAGATTCTGCTCCTTGATATTTAAAGTTCATGGATCACGCTAGCAAAATTATTTCCATATAGTTCTGATTTATATCATTTTAAAGTTCATCAATATGTTGTTTGTTTAACATTTTCCTGATGCCCAAGGAAACTTTCGAGTCTTTCTTAAAGAAGTCTCCAAAGCATGTTCCTCTTATAAACAGGAAGGCAGATTTGGCCCGGACTCTGTGCCCTTGGATACCAAACACTGGAATAATCTCACAAGTAGATGGCAAATAGAGTTTCACTACAGCCAAGTTAACTGTTCCCACTTTGTGTTCCAGCTGCCATACCACACCACCTCACCTCTGCCCGCCCACCCCCAGCTCCTCCGTGGTGATGAAGACTGGGAAGAAGGCTGATCTCATGCGTCTACCCAGCATGTTACTCATAAACACCCTCATAATTCCCAGATGCTCTCATACTCTCTGTGGAATAATAAGCTATGTCTCTTTGGAACCAATGCCCTAAAGTGCAAATGATACCGACTGATGCCTTGCATAGGGGACAAAGGGCCCCACAAAGTGCCCTTGAAGACCAAGGTGTTAAGTCCAAGCAGAGCAAACATGGTCTTCCAACTGTCAAGCCTTCTCATGTCCAAAGTCCTTTCTCATCAGCACCTAAGAAAATCATCCCCTGGGCTGACTCAGAAGACCCTTTCCTTGTTAAAAACAAGACACACAAACAAAAACCCTTTAAACCCCTTGTTAATATGATGTTAATCAAGATCTAATCAGGGGGATCCCTGGGTGGCGCAGCGGTTTGGCGCCTGCCTTTGGCCCAGGGCGCGATCCTGGAGACCCGGGATCGAATCCCACGTTGGGCTCCGGGTGCATGGGGCCTGCTTCTCCCTGTGTCTCTGTCTCTCTCTCTCTCTCTCTCTGTGTGACTATCATAAATAAATAAAAATTAAAAAAAAAAAAGATCTAATCAGATGAATGGGAAAAGAACATGCCTAAGGTTGCCAGACCCATTTTGAAACTGGGATTCATTTCAGTTCTGGGGCAGATAGGGTTGCGTTGGAAGAGAATTGGGCCTATTGAAAGTAACAGTTTTATGAGGTCTTCCTATAAGTCTAGACAAGCAGATGTACCAGTTCTAAAATAAGTCTTTGTATGTACGCCTTGAGAGATATTAATCTACATCGGGTTGAGGGGGCGGCGGGTCTTTGGAACAAAGAGAGCAGTTTTTTCTTTCTACAAAGTCTGGCATCTTTATTATTTTGAAAGATAATCATGCTCACCATTGCCAGATGACTGAAGTTAAGCTCTCTCTATATTTTTAAAAGAATTTGCTTTTGAGAAGAAGGTTGTGGGGTTTGGGGGCAAAGGCTAATCCAGATCCTCCCACCCACTCCCTCCCTGGCTGTGAGAAAATAAATGGTGGGCCTGGGAATTTATATAATTTCATCTAGTTTTAAACCAAAAAGGGTGTATTTCTGGGGAACAGTCCACGACGTGAGCAGGAGGATGGCTGAGGGGGTGGGGCTCTAAGGTTCCGATAGGTCAGCATTCGGCTCCAGGAGCTGAGGAGCCAGGATTCCATGGTGTGTGTGTGTTTTCTCTCTCACGTCCCCCTTTTGTCCCCTGCCATCAGGAAATGCAGTAGACATTTGTCACCAGCAGCTCTTTGGAGACATCAGTGTTCCTTCCTCTCAGGGTCCAGAAGGGGCCTTCAGACACAAAATACTCAGATTTTGCAAACTGGTAGAATTTTTTGTGCAGTGTTTATCAGACAGGCTAGAGGCTCTGAAGACAGAATTTGGGAAATAGTTTAAGCAGTTCATAAATCAGACGTAATTGAAAAGGATAGGGTGTCCTCTCTGAAGGCCCCCGTAACCTTTCTTTTATAGTATCTTTACTGGGGCAAAACTGTAATGGGTATAAGGACCAGGGGTCTAATGAAGTCAGGTTGCCTCAGGTCACTGAATGTAATTTGTTTTTTCTGGCCAAATCATGAAACAGGATTACACTCTGCTCCCTGTTACATGTATATGATACCATCTCTTTTGATATTGTCAAGTGTGTTATGTATGCCAGGATGCATAGCATTACTGATAACAAAATTCTTTGGACAAATATTTTTTTCCTTTCTCCCCCTCCCCACCCCTTTTGTGGGGTTCTGTTTTGTTTGTATACACAAAGTAACAGCAGCTGAAATCAGCTGGAGTTCTTGTCTGGCCAGCAAGTAAAAAGTGCTTTTCATATGAAATTTCTGACAAGCCCTAGAAACATGATGCGAAGCATTTTTACCCCTTTGCTTTGAAACTGGTGTTTATATGGCTTTTCCAAATTGCATTCGGTCTCCCCAACAGAATGCAGTTTCACATGAGAACCCTAAAAGGTTGCCTAAGGTTTTCCTCCGAACCTAATATGTTATCAGTTGTCAGAGGATAAGGAGCATGTTTGGGGGACTGCTAGTGCTCCTAACTCCAGGGAGAATCTAAGACACCAGGAGCTCAGAAGAATCGACACCAGAGTGGCTCAAGAGGAAAGATAGGGCCAATACGAAAGAGAAGAACAGAGTCAAGTTCTAAAGTGCGGCCATTTCCCAAACACTAAGCAAGAGGTAAGTCAACAGACTTGTTTTTTCCTGGCTGCACAATCACAGGAAAAGGCTGATCAAATCTGGAGGGCAAGGGAAAGGAGGGGTAGGGTGCCCACATTCTGGGGTCTGAGTCCAAGCCCAATCAGTAGATCAGGGTCACTTGTTTTGGACTACGACACTTGTTTTGCTCCAGCGTCTCTTCCCTAAGGTAGCTGTCTTAGCAGGTGGTCCCCTTACACAACGTGCCTGGGTCTCCAGGGACAATGAAGATTACACGTTATCTGGCATCACCTAAGAAAGACTGAAATCACCTTATGCACATCACAGTCACGTATACAGTAGGCATTCTTGCACCATAAAGATGTCACCCCTTCTGGTGTGTGCCAGGTGGGCACACGGCCGCCATTTACATAACCTGAATTCCTCCTAGACCAGTTGTTTTGGGGTGGTCGAGGCTATCACGAGAACAGGGCCCACGCCTCATTCCATCTAGCACCAGCCATCTAGCACCAGTGCATCTGTTGGTGCACTTTCCACCAGACTCAAAGTTACGTGATAACTGCTTCTGATGAGTGGGTAAAAGGCCTTTTCTCTTTCTTCTACCACCCCAAATCCTGTAGGGAGGGTGTCTGAGCCCAAAGACTGGTTGAGGAACAGGCTCTTTCTCTTAATAACTTCCAAAGTAGTTCTCTCAAACGGTCCTCCTTCAGGAGCCTACCCTCATCTTGACTACGGCTGGTTCAGAACGAACTTGGCCTCTGGTGCGGTAAAACAGAATCATCTGCTCAGATTATATTTCAAACCAAATTCAGTGTCTTATAACCTTGTTGTATGATTTATTTGGCCCTTGGGGGCTCCTACTGAAAGTGCTGAAATGCCATACCGACATTTCACTCCAGACTTACAACCACCTACACTTGAAGCAGTATTTATCTCTGACAGGAGGCTTTCTCCTATGAAAAATCACAGTGTGCAGTGCCTTCACCTGCTGAATAATCTTCTATGTCCTAATGGGAGGGGTAGGGGAGGCAGAGGAATGAGCATAGGGAGAGGAGCAATGCTGTGTCCACATCCTTGAGGGAAGAGAAATCATACCAGACAAGTTCAGTGGAAAATTTCTAATGAATCTGTCAGCTTCAGTTCATCTACCCGAAGTCAGAGTAGGAGAGAGAGTGAAATAGGAGAGCCACAGGGGGAGGTGGGGGGGGGTGATTTCTCTGAAGCAGCAGCTGGAAGGATTTTGTAACAATTCTGGTACCACACCCATAGATGCTACCACATATGCTCTCTGGCTTCCACTTACCATTATGAAATGTCACAGGATCCCTACTCCTGAAAGCAGTCAAGCCTCTTAGATGGAAGACCAAAGAAGTCAATGAAGTTTAAGGCCACCTTCTATTCCACCCACAAATTTGGCGAAAGGGGAAATGTTTACGTTTCTGCCATGCCATGAATGTGGGTTTTCCATACGAGTGTTAACATGGTGGGAACTTGTTAACATCCCCTAGAAAGACCATTCGGTACTGTTGGTGCACAGACTCAAAGTTACATGGTAACTGCTTTGGATGAGTGGGCAAAAGGCCTTTTCTCTTTCTTCTACCACCCCAAATCCTGTAGGGAGGGTGTCTGAAGACTGAGGCTGTGTGCCGTCACGTGACCTCGGGCACCAAACTCCAGTAAGGATGGATGGAGAATCATCACTACTGGTCTATTAGTTGGTACAGCATCCAACCCACCTTGCAGGGGACAGTGGGGGAGAGGCAAAGAAGATGCCTTCATTCTAGTTCAGGGCACAACATTCTCCAGGGTTGAAAGAGAGAATGGAGTTTAGGAAAACTCACATAGTGAATCATTTTCTTTTAAGACAATGCTGAACCCAAGGTCTCCAATACTCCCAGGGTCCCAGAATGAGACATATAGAACCGTGAGAGATGTCCAACTTCCAAGAGAATGATCTACAACAAGGGAAGAGATACTGAGAGCAAGTTTGCAGTGAAGATATACATACCTCTGCTGCTTTATTTTCAGCCCTGCTTATAAGGAATGAAATTATTATAGATCCATAAGAGTTATTTTACCTTATAGTTCTTACACATACATACATAAAAATAAGAATAGAATCGTTTCACTGTAGACGTGGTGGCAGATATCCTCCATATACAATGTTTTTACTAAATAAAATGATATGACATTTTAAAACCCAAGATCTGTTCAGTAAATTAGATAATAAGGTAGACCAGAGCTAGAGAGATCAATGATTGCTGTGCAGGGAACTGCTAGCATGGTAAATAACACCTCCTGTGGGAATACTAAACACTCAATCAGAAAATGCCATGGTTGTTGGTTTAGGATCAGCTTTTTCAAATCCATAACATTTGAATGAGCTTGTTTTTGTAACTGAAACTTCCTTAGCCAATAATAATCCAGTCTCTATCATGCTTTAAAAGGGAACCCATTACAAAACCCTCTTAGAGTCCTCCTTATGCCTTAAAGGGCATGGTGAGTCAGCTATGTTTTTTTTTTTTTTTTTAATTCCAAAGCATGAGAAAAGAGACGAAGGGAAATCGTCTGTAACTGCTCAATGCAGCATCTTTAACGTTCTGCCAAAAACTGGGTTGCCAGCTGGCAGGTCCTACTACTCTTTAGCCCTGCAAAGTATCACGTCTGTGTCACTGAAGATAGACATGAATTGTTCTGTTTTAACCTGAATCATCTGCAGGGACACACCGTAAAACGTCCCACCCCTCTTAAGGTGGCTGGCAGTGTGAACCCCTGAACAAATCTTGAAGGAGAATCTTCCCCCCTTTATCCCTCCCTCCACCAAGAGCACAGTGACCAATGCTGTTCCCAAAACGCCTTTGCTATCTGTACTTCTGTTCTCAACCAACACCAACACCTGCCCTGGGTCTATATATGCTCTTTCTGGACAGACGCTCATGTCCCAAAGTGGTGATTCATAGATTTGATTAATTTGATGTCAACCTTCCCTGTTTTGGTCCATAACACTGCTATTATCATTTCTCAATATCTTACCATCATGCCATAATTAAAATTCCAATGTAATTTTTCATAATTAGAAGATAACCATATAAATAAGCCTCTAAAATAAAAAACAATGTCATTAAAATTGGACTAGATTCTATCACCCACTTGAAGCTCTGAGCCTAAGAGCTCTAAGTCTATTCTGTTTTTGTTAAAATAGAGGTTAACATGTGTTAGAAAGATGTTAAAGACACATTAGCACCAAACTGAGACTTCCTCTTGATACATTAGGAAGGAGTAAGAGAGAATGGCAAAGAAAAAAATCTCATCTTGTGTAATTCCATTTTATGTAATGCCATGTCAATTTTATTTAATCCCACTCAAGAAAAGCTTGGGTACCACTTAGAATCATCTGGTAAATCCTACAATTTGGGAAACAGAATACAGCAGTATTTCCCAAAATGTGTATCCAGAAGATAACCCGCAACAGATTGAAATGCAAATTCCCTGGCTTCACCCAGAGTCTTCCGGGATAGGTCTTAGGAATTTGCATTTTTAACAAGCTTCCCAGATAATACCTGACACACAAATATTTGAAAACCGTGAATCTAGATTTGTTGTTTTCCAACACTTGTTAGCCAAGGGATCTTTCCTACAATAAAATCCTGCATAGAAACTAAAATATAAAGCAGGTAAGAGTTGAAGAAGGAAAGTGGGCCAGAGAGCCAGAATTGTACTTTTTCTTCCTCCAGGCCCATGGCAGCCTCTGGAACCCCAGGGAGCAACCAGCATTCTGCAGAACACAGTGTGAAATGAAAACTTGTCTTCTCTATCTTTCCCTTCACCTTTTTCTCCTCCAACATCTACTTTCTTCCATAACCAAAACTGGCCTGGGGCTTGTTTTAAGATTGAGGTATCTTCCATATTCTCTATGTTACCCAGCAAAGAAGCATAAAAGCTAAATACAAATGCGTTGAATTAAGTTGAATCGAATTGAATTGAATCTGACTCACTTTATTACAAAAGAAATTACAAACACCCTAATAGTTAAATGGATGGAAACACACACACACGCATTTCATAAGATAAAATGAAACAGTTAATTAAAATATTAAAAAATGTTCAGCCTCATGATAATCAAATGCAAATAAAATAAGATCTTATTTTTTACTTGTCAAATTAGCACAGACATTTTGAATGATATTCAGTACAAATGAAGATATGATAAGACCGACATTCTTGTACACTGGACAGCTAATGGGTACAGCCTTCCTGAATGTACTTTAAAATATTTTTTTCCTTTATTGCAATACTTTACTTTCTGTAAGCCTGTTATGTGGAAACAATCTGAAATTCAAGCAAAGATTTATGCACAGTTCTGCAACTAAATAGTGGTGATATTGTACAATAGTGTAAAGATTCTTAATGCGACTGAATCCCACATTTTTAAATGGTTACAATGGTAAATTTATACAATGTGTGTTTTACCACAAAAGATTTATGCACAAAATATTTATTTCATCATTACTTATGATAAAGAGAATTTTAAACTGCCGAATGTCTGACATTACAGTTATTGCTACATTATGGTGCTTCTTTGGAAATGCTTATGATATAAACAAGTGAAAAAAAACAGGATGTGAAACTATATATACAATCTTGTCTCAGCCTCTTCTTCAAATATGGAATAATCCAGAAAGATATATGTCAAAAAATTACCAGTAGTGGATTCTAGGAGAGTGATAGGATCATTAACACCTTCTCTTTTCTCTTTATACTTTGAAAATCTTTTCAAAATTTTCTAAAATCAGTGCATGTCATTTTAATAAACAGGAAAAAAATGAAGTAAATAATTTCAAAAGAAAATAAGCTATGATCCATGTTATAATCTTCATTAAGATGCTACTCGTTAAAAAAAAGAGCTAGTCTCTAATTATAGATTCTTTTTTAATTATTAAATTTAGCTGTATGAAGATGATAATGATAACAATAATAATAATAAACATGTGTATAGTGCAGGCACTACTTTAAGTACTTAACATGTATTATCTCACAACCCTTGAAGATTTTCTTTGACACCTGACTTACCAGAGGCATAGAGACGTGGAGTAGAACAGTCTGAGACAAGACAGCATATAAAACTAGAATTCAAACGCAGACATTTTGCTTCCAGAGTTTATAGTCTTAGTCACTAAAGTACACTATCTCTTGCAAAAATTTCTTGAAAAAGCAAAGAAATGTATTAGTTTCCTATTGCCCCAATCTTAGTGGCTAAAATACAATTTTTTTTTCAGAACTGGGTCCACAGGGCTGCATTCCTTTTGGAGACTCTGGGAGAGAATCCACTGCCTTGACCGTATTCCATGGCTCACAGTCCCTTTCTCCATCTTCAAAGCCAGAAGTATAGCACCTTTTGTCCTTTCTGATCTCCCCTTATTACCTTACCTCTATCTTCTGACTCTCCTGCCACCTCTTAAAAGAGTCCTGTGGTTTTATTAGGCCCACTTTATAATCCAGGATAATCCTCCATCTCAAATTCTTTCATTTAATTACATTTGCAAAATCTCTTTCACTCTATTAGGTAACATATTCGCAGGTACCAGGCATTTGGACTTGGAAACCTTTGGGGCCATTTATTCAGCCTACCACAGAAAGGAAGGGAGGGAGGAGTGGGGAAGAGAGGGAGTGAAGGAAGGAGGGACAAAGAGGGGGAGAGCATAATACTTTCTAGGTCCATCCATGTTGTTGCAAACAGCAAGAGTTCATTCTTTTTTATGGTTGAGTAGTATTCCATTGTATATATGCATCACATCTTCTTAATCCATCCATCTATTGATGGATGCTTCAGTGGCTTCCATATCTTGGCTATTGTCAATAGTGCCACAATGAACATTGGGGTGTATATATCTTTTCAAATTACTTTCTTTTTTGTTTTCTTCAGATAAATAGAGTAGAACTGTTGAATTGTATGATAGTTCTATTTTCAAATTTTTAAGGATACTCCATGCTGTTTTCCATAGTGGCTACACCAATTTATATTTCCACAACAGTGTGTAAGAGTTCTCTTTTCTCTACATCCTCACCAACACTTGTTATTTTTTGCTGTTTTTTTTTTTAATAACAGTTAATCTGACAGGTGTGAGATGATAGCTCATTGAGGTTTTGATTTGCATTTCCCTGATGAGCAATGATGTTGAGCATCTTTTCATGTGTGTAAGCCATCTGTATGACTTTGAAGAAATGTCTTTTCAAGTCCTCTTTCCATTTTTAATCATTTTTTAAATTAAGTTGTGTAAGTTCTTTATATATTTTGGATATCAACCCCTTATTAGACATGTGATTTACAAATCTCTTTTCCTACTCAGTAGGTTGCCTTTGTGCTTTGTTGATGGTTTCCTTCATTGAGCCAAAGCTTTTTAGTACGATGCAATCCCACTCATTTATTTTAGGTTTTGTTGCCCAGGCAGACCTTTTGCATGGCAGCTCAGATCTTACAGAGAGGGTGTTGCAGGAGACTCAAGGAAAATGCAAAGGTCTTCTGACCTAGCCTCAGAAACCCCAGAATGTCACTTCTCCCTCATTCTTTTGGTCAAACAAGTCTCTAAGTCTGGCCCAAATGCAACTGGAGAGGAATTAGGGTCCACCTCTCAACAGAAGGAAGAGCAACAAGATTGAAACCATCTTCAACTCCCAATCTCTCTAAGTATAAAATTTCAGCTAACAGGAAGTACATGATGAAAGTCATCTAAATTGGAGATGTGGGGAGATGGTAGTTCTAGGCCCTATCAAATAACCCAAGAATATTTTGATGTGTTTAGATGAGTCTGAGAAATCACTTTGAAATCCCTCTGGTTTTAATATTACAATATTTTTTAGACTTTTTTTTCTTCCACCATTTTTCATTGTCAAAGTCTATGGAAAGAATATAAAGTATAGGGAATATAGTCAATAATGTAATAACTTTGGTGATAGATGATAACTAGACATCCTGGTGATCATTTTGTAATGTATGTGAGTGTTAAGTCACTACATCATTCACCTAAAACTAATATAAAATTGTATGCCAACTATACTTCAATTAAGAAAAGTCAGTGGAAATAAACATCAAAATGAAGAATCATCAAAACTCACTAGTTCATATTTTCCTATGTTTTATGTATGAGGCTCTGTTCATAAAGCAAATTTATTTAAGGTATGCCCTAAGAATAAAATCATGCCCCCTTCCTCTTATTAGGAGACAATGATGACTAGGTTAAAGCTGATTTATTTGCTCATCAGCATGTCTGAAATATAGCCTTCTATGTCTTGTCTTAATAGAATGCATAGCTTGTCTAGATGCATTTTTCTTTTCCAACATAGTACCAGCTATGGTGATATGTTTGTAAATTGGGATATATATCTTTTTTCCTTTCTTTCCTAACTCATTCAAACCTTTTGATTTGTGATAAGAACCAATATTGTATAAAGTGCTGGTGCCTTATCAACATTTTCATCACTGAATTTCAAGACATCCATACAATGGGTTATGTAATTCTTATTCCCATTTACATCATCTTTAGAGTCCACAGTTAATAATAGTAACACTAAAAACAATGAGTTTAGGTTGAGTAGGTACCTGCATACGAGAGAATTCATTGATTCAGCAAACATTTATTATTTACCTTAAATCACAAACAGCCTGGAAGGAAAGATGGACACAGTAGTATGTTGGAGCCAGCTCAAATTGGCTTATAATGGCCCCCATGAGCCAATTCTGTATGTTGCTTTCCAATCTCACTTCAGCGACATTGAGTTAGCCGCTTGCAATCAGCCATGATGAGTGTATTTACACCATGGAAACTGGCAAACACTACAAATCTGGGCTTTCAGTTAAACATTTACCAGTGCTCCACTGTAATACATAAACATACTCACAATGTGATAGATTCCAAAGATACACATTAGATATACTGTGTAGAGAATTTAGTATTGAGAATACTAAAGAAAGTTGTATCTAATTAGGAGGACTCAATGAAGACATCCCTTTTGGGGCTGGAGCTCAAATGTTGCCTCTTCCAAAAGGCCTTCCCAAATAACCTATCTGAAGAAGCCTTTCTCCCAGACACCTCTATCACACTGCACTTTCTTTCTTTCTGGGCTGTTGTCATAATTGATGAATATCTTACTTACTTTTATATGTTTATATGTGTACCTTACTAGGATTTTACATTCTTTTTTTAAAAAAAGATTTTATTTATTTATTCATGAGAGACACAGAGGGAGAGGGGGAGAGAGAGACAGACAGACAGAGACATTTCTTATCTGTCTTGTAGCTCTGGCAAATTATAGACCCTAAGAAAATACTTTTTTGAAAATCGATAGTAGAGTAGCAGTAGAGTTTTTAGTATATGTGCTGCTGAAGTGAGCACAAGTAGCAATAGAGTTTTAAAGAATGAGTAGAGGGACATCTGGGTGGCTCACCAGTTAGGTATCTGCCTTTGGCTCAGGGTGTAATCCCGGAGTCCTGGGATGGAGTCCCACATCGGGCTCCCTGCATGGAGCCTGCTTCTCCCTCTGCCTATGTCTCTGTCTCTCTCTCTCTCTTTTCCTCTCTCTCATGAGTGAATGAATGAATGAATGAATGAATAAATAAATAAATAAATAAATAAATAAATAAAAATGAGTACGTCTTGGTCAAGCAAAAAAACTTGGGGTAGAATAATCTGAGCACAGGAAGTAAGAATAAAGATAGCACTATGGACTGGGAAAGATAGTGCGTGCATGAAACATGAAGTCCAACTCAAACTGTGGCTAGAGTGGTGCTGAAGGACATTCAGGCCACGTGGAGCCCCTAGACTATACCACATGAGCCATAGAGATCTGTGAAGACCACTATTCAGACCTCCATTCACCAAAAGATGAGGATGGACATAATAATTCCAATTTGGAACAGATTTGTTTTAAAGTTAGAAAAACACACACACACACACACACACAACTAAAACACATCTTTACTCAAGCCCCCAAACAACTGATTAAAGTTCTTTTACTCAGTGCAAAAGGGATTCATCCCCAAAAAGGATTGTTAGAGCTCCTCCAAATTAGAGTATTCAAAGTGTGAATCATTTGGTAACATTCAAATTGAAACAAATAAAGAATAAGGGGACAGGGATATGGTGGTTTCTACAACGTGCCTTATCAATATCCTTCTGCAGGTAATTGTGGTTTCTTGGCCATATGCATATATAGGATGTTCTGAGAAACGTATTAAAGGGATTTCCTATATAAATGAGGAAGCAGAGTATTCAGTTTCTAAGGAGATAAATTAGATTGCAGATATAGAGCGTTTATTCTTACACAGAGCTTTCAGCAAGTGCCTCACCACTTTTCATCCTATTCAGTCTATTAGTTGAGGAGATTGGCTCTCCAAAGGGATGAAGAAAGAATTAGGGAGCCCAAATGACAGTGACTAATTCTGTCGGGTGGAATTGAGGAAGGTTCCAGAGGAAGGTAATGTTTGGGTTGGCCTTAAGAGATGAATAGGACTTTAGTAGGCAAAGGAACAGAGAAGGGGGCACTCCAGACAGGAAGAACACCCTGATCCAAGCCACAGGGTCTGAAATCAGGGTGTATAGATATTTAAAGGTTCATGGAAAAGCCACACATAGAACCACTTACACAACTCTGAATAGAACAACTGCCAGTGTCCTTTTGCAAAACAACATTCTAATTTTACTTTGGTTTTCATAATGACAAAATGATTCATTAGTTCCTATTACACACAGCAATTTCAAAATGATAAAACACTAAAAACTCTCTTAATTATAAAAATTCAGAAAAAAAGAGAACTTGAACAAAATCTACTCTTTCTGCTCAGGAAATGTGTGACCACAAGAGGTTCTTAACTACTCTGCACACAGTACCCATCCAGCCTTGTTTGAACAAGTTTAACAATTAAAACAACTCTGCTTTATAAATACAGTGGAGCCTCATATGTACACTGTAAACTTATTTTATAGACTCAGATAAACCCCAAGTCAACTCATACCTGCCAAGGCACAATCAACTACATTTGTTGAAGTGCAATTCTAGGTGAAACTCACTTGAAGAAACCTCAAGGTGTAAAATAGATGATTTTCAAAATTAACATAATAAGAGGCAATTGTTTTACATTAATTTACGATTGGTTTCACTTAAATTGTGGGTTTTAAAATGAAGTTAACTTTACCAAAAGCTATTTTCGTACAGGAATGCATTTTATGTATAGAACAAAGCACTCCAGGGTGGTGTGGTGGCCAGCAACAGATACAGATTCTGGCTAGCTCACGCTGAAAAGGAAATTCTTGTAAGGATATTGCACAGGTCACCAAATGAAAGAAAAGCTGGAAACAGAGCTCAAGAAAGTGCCCTCTTCAAAGAAAAGGAGCGCAGCTCCTAGAATCTAGATAGCGGGAATTGACAGAAAATACCACTGCTGATTATTCTTCAGATCTTTTTCATTAAGTTTAAGCTTCAAAAACCCCAGGATAGAAAGTCTATTTGCACCAATTTGGGACAGTTGCCTAAAGGAACTCAGGCACCTTAAATTACAGTCCCATAGAAGCTATACAAATTCATGGAGAATGGTTTCCTCAAAGGAAATTGGCACAACCAAAGAGGTTGCAATAGAGGCTAAGTGGCCAGAGGATAAGGAATATCCACTCCAACCCCAAGGATACTATGTGATTAGTTCTGACTCACCATACCAATTTAATACAGAACTCTCATTGAGCTGAGAATTCTCTTTGTCCTCCTTTACCTTTCCATGACCCTTTTTGTTATGAACAGGTCAGTAGCAACTTTTAGAATCTGCTTTATTGAGGAATCTTTTAGATACACAGTCATTGTTTCTGTGTGATGCATTTTATATGCTAAGCAACTTATCTCTCCACACATAACATGAATAGTGTATGACCACAAAACACAAACATGTAAATCAGAAATTTATTTCATCTGTTTTTTTTGTTCTTGTATTAGGACAACAGTGACATTGTACTAGTCAGATCATTTAACTATGTCTACAGAACACAGAATACTTTTTAAAATAAGTTTTTATTTTTTTAATATATTTTTTATTTTTTTATTTTTTTATTCATAGAGATGCAGAGAGAGAGAGAGAGAGAGAGAGAGAGAGAGAGAGGCAGAGACACAGGCAGAGGGAGAAGCAGGCTCCATGTAGAGAACCTGATGTGGGACTCGATCCAGGGTCTCCAGATCACGCCCGGGGCTTCAGGTGGCGCTAAACCGCTGCGCCACAGGGGCTGCCCTAAAATAAGTTTTTAAAAGCTTAAAAAGGAAAGGGCTAAAAAAAAAAAAAAAAAACCTTTTGGTTTTTGGTGCCAGACATCCATGAAGAGGTATTTTCTATAAAAGTTACTAGTAGTTTCAAGCACTATGTAAATATATGTCAATTTTCTATATAAATTTATGTAAGCTTTTTTATTAAGAGCCTTCATAGGAATATACACAATATGTAGTGTTTTTCCATAGAAAATAAATGAGTTCTATTCATAACATGGGCTGCTGAGGTAAAGTAGAATGACTTCAACTACAAATATCTAGAAATGCTGGATAAAAAAGAACTTTTAAAATGATCATTCTTCTTTAAATGCCCAGCTGAGTTTGTTAAAAATAAAGAAATAGAAGAAATGCAGGAGTATAGAAATAAAGAGGAGCCAAAAGGGCAAGAACCTATGTTACAGTAGCCCTGGAGGGGAGGCGCAGAGGGGCCTACCTCAAATTGAGAAATGAGTCCTGATACATCTACACAAGGACAAGGTAGGAGGTGTCAGAGCTGTACAAAAAGAGCAGTGCAGCTGAGACCTCACATTCAGCTGAAACTCTAAAGGGTTGCAAGCTCCATGTAAAAAACTGGACAAAGTTCACCTCTCAGCCCAGGGAAGCAGCAATGGCTGCTCTAGGCTCTAGGGTAAGAAAGCCTAGGCTTTGGGGTGAGAAAAGACTATTTTCCCATGAGAAACTGAAGTCCCAAGCCCATGCCATACCTATGATTGGAGACTGACTTTATATGTTCCTTCAGGTATGAGATTCCCCAGTTTGGGACTGCAATAGATACTGCTCCTGGGCTGGTTGCCCAAGGTTTCTTGAGGGATGCAAAACCTTCTCTGGAAGAGAACTCCCCTGGAAATTCCACAGAGGGAAAAGAAAATATGCTAAAAATAAGATTACAGTAAAAAAAATTATATATGATGTTAGTAACTTAAGTGTTGGAAATAGATAACACCAATTAAAACTTGTAGTTTTTAGTTAAAGAAATTATATTATCTATGAAGTAAAGATATAAAGTGAATGAGGGCCAAAAGTTTTGTCAAAAGTCCTACGGAAAAGCAAATATCATTTTCAAATAACTTCATACTACCTGGAAAATAGTACAAAATAAGCAGCATCAATGGTGATAGCAATTGAAAAAGGAATAAAATCCATGATGAAAGAATAAGACACTATGACAGAAGAACATGCACAATTTAAAAAAGAATCAAGTAGAAACCTGGAAATAAAAGATAAAAATCTAAGTATTTAATGGATTAGCTAAATCACAGATTGAATGCTGATGAAGAGAAAATTAGCTAACTGGAAGAAAAATCTGAGGATACATTACTTTGTAGCATAGCTAGACTTTTTGAACATAAAAATATAAAAGATGAAAAATAAGAAATATGGAAGGAAGACTGAAAGGTCTAAAATACATCCATGTAATAGGATTTTGAGAAAAGTTCATAGAGAAAATGAAGAAGATTCAAAGAGGTAATTCTGGAATTGAAAAATGATAGTGAAGAAATTGCACAAAGAGATCGGAAGGGGGAAATACAAATAAATCTACACTTAGATGCATTGGAGAAAAACACAAGAGAGGAAAATCTCAAAATCATTTAAAATTGTAAAAAACCATTTTACCACAAAGGAACAATTGGACCAACAGCAGACTTCTCAACAGCAACAACAGAGGACAGAAGAAAATGAATTATCTTCAAATTGCTAAGGGAAAACATCTTTCAGCTTAATATTTTACCAAGTTAGACTATTATTCACTAGTCAAGGGTAAAATAAATGTCCTGACTACTGAAAAATGCCATACATAAGCCTTCACAGAATAAAAGGAAATTAATGCCCAAGAGAAAAGGAACAAGCAAATGAATTGGTAGATAAACATTGAATAGAGAAAATCATAAGATTTCACTTGAAGAGTTTAAAAATAAGATAGAGCTAGAATACCGGATGTAAAAATATGATTGTTTACAATTAGTCAAAATATACTAAAGGTTTTTTTTTTTTTTTCAGGAGGATTAAGTTTAAACTGTGTAACTCAGTGTGTGTGTCAAAAACATACTGGGACCCACTAAAATAGAAAAAAGTAAAATGCAAAAGAACATAAAACTTCTGAATCAGTGTAAGAGAAAAGTAAAAATAAAGAAAATTTGATCGATTCAATCAAAGAAAGGAGAAGAAACAAAATAAAAAACAAAATCCATTTTTAAAAATTGAAATATTGTTGACATATATCATATCAATTTTAGGTATACAACATAGTAGTTTGACATTTATATATATTATGAAATGATCACCATGGTCACCCTCTAGGTACCATCTGTCACCATACGTAGTTAATACAGTATCATTGACTATATTCTCTATGCTCTGCCCATAGCCTTCTGACTTACTTATTTTTTTTTTACTTACTTATTTTAAACTAGAAGCTTGTACCTCTTCATCTCCTTTACCTATTCCCTTCATCTTTTTTTAAAGATTATTTATTTGAGACAGAGAGAGAGAGAGAGCATGAGTGGGAGTAGAAACAGAGGGAGAGAGACAAGCAGACTCCTCGCTGAGCAGGAGCCCAACACAGGGCTCAATTCCAGGACCCTGGGAGCATGACCTGAGTGGAAGGCAGATGCTTAATCAACTGAGCCATCCAGGTGCCCCTGTCCTCTTCACATTTTAAATCAAATGTGTAATAATCCCAAGTGCTTTTCTGTAGGATTTTTTTTGGAGCTTCTATGATTGGACAAAAAATAAGCAGAAAAGATAATAACCCAGGGGGAATGCTTCTTTCAGGAAACACACGAGAACATAACAATAGTGAAAGGTAGGAAATAAAGGGTTGGAACAATATATACCAAGCAAACTGTAAACAAGAGAGACCTAGCATAGTGATATACATCATAGACAAAGCAGAATTTAATTATTTGGAGGAATAAAGTACGTCACCTAATAATAAAAAGAATAATCTCCAGGAAAACAACACAATCCTTTGGCTGTTTTACCCAATATTTTAGCTCTAACATGTACAGAACAAAATTAAAATCAAAGAGAAATCGATGCATACATGACTATGGTAAAATATTTGAATGCCTCTTTCTCAGAAATGAATAGATCAAAGGACCAAGAATTAATAGTATATAGACAAATTGATTAACACAATGTATATGATTAAGCTAATGGAAATATATAGAACCCTACCCTAGCAATTAGATTATAAATATTTTCAAGAATGGATAAATGTAAAAATTTGTTTTTTAGGCAAATTTAAGCAAATCTCAAGAAATGTCAAAGAATTGATATCTCGGGCAGCCCCGGTGGCGCAGAGGTTTGGCGCCGCCTGCAGCCTGGGGTGTGATCCTGGAGACCCGGGATGGAGTCTCACATCCGGCTCCCTGCATGGAGCCTGCTTCTCCCTATGCCTGTGTCTCTGCCTCTCTCTCTCTCTGTGTCTATGAATAAATAAATAAAATCTTAAAAAAAAAAAAAAAGAATTGATATCTCATGGACTACGATCTCTGACCACAATGCAACCAAAAGATAGGTAAAAAAAATCCCAGGCATAAAAAATAAAATAAAAATTAAAAAAAAAAAATCCAAGGCATGGGGAAATTTGAAATTTCCAAACTAATTCATGGGTCAAAGAACTCTAATGTAAAACTAAAATGTAAAGAAATGATTATTATTGAACATTAGAGCTTTGATTGTACTTGTTATACATATACTTAGAAAATGAGGGAGAGATCTGAAACAAATATTACAAAAAAAAATCGCAATTTTTAAAACTGAATGCTAGATACATGAATGTCTATTAATTTTCTACATACTTGAAATATTTCATGCTTATTCTTAACTTATTTTTAAAACTATTTTACTTATTTGAGAGAGAGAGAGTACAAACAGGTAGAGGGACAGAGAGAAGCAGACTCCCCACTGGGCAGGGAACCTGATGCAAGGCTCGATCCTAGGACCCTGAGATCATGACCTGATCCAAAGGCAGACACTTAACTGAGCCACCAGGTGCCCCCTACTTATTCTTAATTTAAAAATAAAACTATTTATTCTGTTTCACACAAATGCCATTTAGACCTCAATCAATGAAGAAATTGGTGAGGATTTACATGGTTGGTTTCAGTTTTATTTTCTGTATGGATTAGAAAGAACCTAGACAAAATGCATCTATCAGTGAACACAAGGCATCACCCAAACGTGGCACCTCACTGTCCCCAGTCTCTATGTCTCATCGTCACTAGGGGCTCAAGGCCAGCTGCTCCCAGCCTGGACTCTGAGGTCACCTTCAGATCTGCCAAAAATAATTCCTGCTGATGAGCCTAAAAGGCTGCAAAGCCCATCATTTGAAAAGAGAACATATTGCAAAAATCACCCACATACAGAATCAACCCTAAGGGCGGACCATGTGGTTAACCACATTTATTTATACTGACCCCTCTTAAAAATATTCTACTAAATACTTCTGATATAAAAGCAAAATCTTCCTATGAGTTAGAGTTTTGGTAAATAGTCCTCCCTTTTTAAAGTGTATATTTAAAAGAATTGTCCTAAACAAAATTGAGAACTCCCTACTCCCTGTGACTTGAATCTTTGGCAACCCTCAGATCCCAACACTCCCCCCCTCCCCCAGTTAAACCCTGGGTGATTCCGTCTATCAGAATTTTGTACCATTATTGTCAAATGTGAGTAATGTATGCCCTCTCCCTCGAGGAAAAATACTCTCCCAAGCCCCTAATGTTGACAAATGACTTTTATTAGAATGTTATTTAAACACATATACAAATGTAAAACGAGATATAAATTCATTATGCTAAACAACTATAACACCAAAACAAATTTACAAATTAGAGATAAAACCACCAAACCAATACAGTTCAAATTAACAAGATTAATTTAAGGTGATAATTTGTGCCGTGTTAAAATTGCATTGCAGTTAGAAACAACCGGCTTCCTGTTACATTCAGCCAGTGCCTGGCAATAGAGTCATATTGGGAGGCAGGAGAGAGGAAGCATATTTGTTCTCTCCTTTTCCTAGAAAAAAAAAAAAAAAGGCCCTCTGTCCATGACCCCAGCCCCTGCTGGTCACTTCCATCATGATTACTCTTCGTAACCAGCAGTCCTGGTTTTCTGCCTCTACTAATATTACCTCCCCTTCTTCTCAAAGAGGAAGAGAACTAGAATACTTGATGTTTACCACAGAAATTAGCAGACCACAGAGCATTCCTTGCCTATCTTCAGACCAGCAGGAGGTTGAGTTTTTAAAGGTCTGGATGAGTGGCTGTCAACCCCACATGCACAGCAGAATCATTGTGTGGGGTTTGTGAATCATTGCGTGGGTTTTTTTTTTTTTTCTCTCATTAAACTTTTGTTTTAATGGGTCTCAAAATTCTGTGACAGATTTTTGGTCAAGTTGTTTCCATTAAAAAGTACTGATTTTAAAAACTAATAACTTAAAACTGCCACACACGCACACACACACAAAAAAACCCCAAATGGTCCACAAGACATTCTCCTTTCCTTCTGAAGGTTTTACGATGCATTGTTATCATTAACCAGTTTTTTACTATTAAACTTAAATGGCCAATAGACACAAACAGTTCTGAGACCGTTCTTCCACCACTGATTAAGACTGCGGTGGCAGGTATTGGGGTAATACTCATTTAGCCTTCTGAGCTTTCTGGGCAGACTTGGTGACTTTGCCAGCTCCAGCGGCCTTCTTGTCCACTGTTTTGATGACACCCACCGCAACCTTCTGTCTCATGTCACAAACAGCAGATCAGCCCAGCAGATAGTCAGAGAAGCTCTCAACACACATAGGCTTGCCAGGAACCATATCAACAATGGCAGCATCCCCAGATTTCAAGAACTTGGGACCATCTTCCAGCTTTTTTCCAGAACGACAATCTATCTTCTCCTTCAGCTCAGCAAACTTGCAAGCGATGTGAGCTGTGTGACAATCCAGCACAGGTGCGTACCTAGCACTGATTTGGCCTGGATGGTTCAGGATAATCACCTGAGCCATGAAGCCAGCTGGTTCCATGGGTGGGTCATTTTTGCTGTCACCAGCCACGTTGCCACTACGAACATCTTTGACAGATACATTCTTGACATTGAAGCCCACATTGTCCCCAGGAAGAGCCTCACTCAAAGCCTCATAGAGCATTTCAACAGACTTTATTTCAGTTGTAACATTGACTGGAGCAAAGGTGACCCCCATGCTAGGCTTAAGAACACCAGTCTCCACTCGACCCACTGGGACAGGACCAGTACCACCAATTTTGCAGACGTCCTGGAGAGACAGACGCAAGGGCTTATCAGTTGGACGAGTTGGTGGCAGGATGAAATCCAGAGCTTCAAGTAGTGTGGTTCTGCTGGCATTCCCATCTTTACGGGTGACTTTCCATCCCTTGAACCAAGGCGTGTTAGCACTTGGCTCCCCAGCATGTTGTCACCATTCCAACCAGAAATTGGCACAAATGCTACTGTGTCGCGGTTGTAGCCAATTTTCTGAATGTAGGTGCTGACTTCCTTAACGATTTCCTCGTATCTCTTCTGGCTGTAGGGTGGTTCAGTGGAATCCATTTTGTTAACCCCAACAATTAGTTGTTTTACACCCAGTGTGGAAGCAGAAGGGCATGCTCACGGGTCTGCCCATTCTTGGAGATACTTGCTTCAAATTCACCAACACCAGCAGCAACAATCAGGACAGCACAGTCAGCCTGAGATGTGCCTGTAATCATGTTTTTGATAAAGTCTCTGTGTCCTGGGGCATCAGTGATGGTCACATAATACTTGCTCATCTTGAATTTCCGCAGGGAGATATCAATGGTGATACCACGTTCACGTTCAGCTTTCAGTTTATCCAAGACCCAGGCATACTTATGTGGGGTTTTGAGAAAACCTACCATTTCTCATATTAGATCCCTCCTGGTAGAGGCTTGCTGCTGCCACTAACCCCTGTGTCACCTCTCCATCCCCCAGTGGCTTTTTCATTGTTGTAATACCTTTTTTAAAAAATTAATTCTCCATATTAAATTCCCTTTACTAAATCACATGGCACAAGCTCTCCTTTCTCGTCTGTTCCTCATGGATACATAGGTCATGCATAGGGGTGGACGGGGTCAAAGAGTAATCAGATTTCCGTATTTTTCCACTTGTTTTTAATACCAATTACTATATTTTAACTCCCTGCCCTGTTATATTTCAAAGTGCCTGGAAATAAACCAAAAAGAGAAATCCTCCAGAAAGTTTATGTTACTGTTTTACGTAGAAATCATTTCTGTTCTCCAAATTTCCTGTGGCTCTATGAATCATCAGAAGGGATTCAACAGGAAAATGTTTATTCCACAAAGGAAAAGCACCAAATGATGGATGAGTTCTGTCTGCAGACTCCAATTTGAGGAGAATGGCTGAGCTACCCCAGATTTCTCATCCTCATCATCCCCAAAGCAACCAATAATTTAAAAGAAAAATCCAGACATGTATTTGCTCTGAAAAATGACAGATGAATTGAGGTAGCCAATTCTTTTTCCCTTCCTAGATTTCCTCCAGTATCACACAATTCATCAGTATTTCTCTTTGTTGAGTTGCACTACCAGAATGGCAAGGAAGAAGTTAATGCCCACACTCAAGTATGAAGGAGTCAGTCATTTCTGATTGGATGACCAACATTTCTTCTTTCAAATGCCAAGTTGCTTGATTTCTCACATGTAGCTTTCAAGTCATGTAAGGGCCAGCCCCTTCAGTTCTCAAGGGTATGGAATATTCAACTGGTTGGAAAAATATGGTTTCTCTTGAGAGTCAGAGAAAAAGAGAGCTGGAATATTTAATGTTTCCCACAGAAATTAACAGACCACAGAACATTCCTTGCTGATCTTCAGATCAGCAGGACATGGGGGGTTGAGTTTTTAAAAGCCTAGACCAGTGGTCCTCAATCGCACATGTATATCAGAATCATCGAAGGGAATTTTGAGGACTGCTGATGCCAGGCTACACCTAGAACAAAACAGAATCTGGGGCGGGGGATAGGTCCTAAGATTTAGGAGTCTTTTAAATCTCCCACGTGATTCTAATGAAAAGCAAAGACAGAACCACTAACCTAGATGGAGAAATCAGAGTTAATTCTAATTTGTATAATTATATATAAATATATAATTCATGTGTACAATTATTATACATAATATTGTTACGTACAATTGTACGCAATCATTTCCTTGAACCCAGTTTCTTCCTGCAAGGGGTTTGTCCATTTTTCTTCCTCACTCTTCTCTTTTGAATGACGCTACCATCAGTGAGGCTAGAGCCAGAGTGAACTGGAGAGTGTGTTTCCTTACCACTTGATACGAGAAATAACAGAAAAGGAAGACCATACGTCCTATTGGTGGGGGCGAGGGGCACTGATGGTGATGAACCTGCCGGAACCTCTGGATGTGTGGATTGTGGGACTCTCCCCCCCAAAAGTGGCTTTCAAAACACCCTGTATCATATCCACTATCAGTCATCCATTTTGCGTAAGCACTTTTCTTGATATCATGTCTGTTACCACATGATATCAAACACAACCATGTCATCCTTTGTCACAATGGCCTAGTGCATATTGTCCAGAGCCCACAGCTCTCAGGGCGTTGAAATCTTATCCCTCACCTCAGTGAAGCACATTCTATCTATGAACCAAGACAAATGCTTGGTGTAGAATAGATGATGGCCTAGCCCAGAGGTCCCCTAAATATTTTTGATAGCACACCCCCTCAGTAAAATATCTTTCAGCACACCCAACAGAAGTTTAAGTAGAATTTAATGTTTTTTCGGTGACCCAGTGGATCATGTTACATGCCCTCTGAGATGCTCAAACTTCACTCTGGAGACCATGTTCTGGTCTACTCTGCAATGCCACCTGACAAGTCACTACTTTTGTGATTTGGGTTGTCCTCGAATATAAATATTATATCTGAAGTTCTGACTGAGGACTGTACAGCAATACGAACAAGCTAAATAGCTCATTTTCACCATCACCATGAGTTACTTCACGAAAAGGATTAAGGAAATAGGTTAGCACCCAATGTTTCCCTTTACCAGCACAGTGAGACTTCAGGGGCTTCTGGGGCTTCTGGGGCTCCAGCACAATCCTAGGAACGATTCTGCCCAAGTCACTTTTTGATCTGCTTGTAGCCAATTCCGTAACCGGTTCAGTGGCCACTCTGAGCCAGAAAAGCAACCTCTAGGCCATCTTTCTCATATAAGACGTTTTAGGAAAACTCTGGCTGTAGTTTCAGAGCAAATTTCCTTTCTACGATAAATAGGTGTCAAATAGTAAATGTTCTCAATGAGACATGCTTTATGAGAAAAATACAGTATATAGCAAGGCCTTTGGCAAGTGCATTGATTCTTAGAAAATAGACACAGGAAGATTTCTTCAGGGTCACTGACCGGGGAGAGGGCTGAGATGAGCATGTGTAGGGAAGCGTGTCGTGGCCGTTCAAGATCATGCAGTTCCCCTCTGGTTTTGCAGCTGAAGGAACTGATGTGGCCAGGGTCACGGACGGTTCACTGGCAAATCTGAAAACGGATCTCAGACTCCCAGCTCACTGTCCTTCCTCTTACTTCCTTAATGACTTATCTCCCAATCTCTTTTCTGTCAGTCTTAGACAACAAGGTAAAGACCTTTCTCATGTCTTGTGAACCATCCCTACTTCTCAAGGACCCCTGCCTTCCCATGGGTTTCTCTTTCCCTTCCCGTGCTCTTCCCAAAGGACGAGGCCCTGTATTCCCAACTGCAGGGTTCCTGTCTGTCTTGTCAGAGAGTCCTTTTATCATCGCAATGTGTGGGCTGCCTGTCTCTAAAAATAAAATTCCATTTATTTGTTTTTCGGTACAGGGAAAATCAATTATGATACAATTCTCACTGTGGAAATATTCTCAGACAATATTTAACTGGCTCCAAAGTTCTTTTTTAAAAGCATCATAACCACAGAAGTGAAGAATTCTGGAGTTAATAGGACTACAGAGTTCATCCAGTGTCGTTTTTGCCATTTGGGGGTCATGAAACTTCCTTCGAAAATAAGATGTCTGCTATTGGAACTCTCCCCAGAAAAATGAACATACAAAGACATATGTGCAGACACAGAACAAAACTGATTGAAAAACTTGCATATAATGTGTATTTCCCTAGAGGCCAATCCCTAGGTCCCTGATTTAGATCCTCCTTTTCTTGACTGGGGAGGAAACTGAGTCCCTAAGACAAAAACAACTTGCTATGAGCACAGAGCTAGTTCTTGGAAGCAAGAGCACCAGATGCGGGTTCTTAGACCAGGAACAGACTATATCATGACAGCAGTGAGCATGTGATTTATCATCTCCACGAGAGCACTTCTGAAAGGGAAAAGATAGGCTCTCGATAATTAGGTTAAGACAACAGGTGTAAACTGGAACCAGTTGGGGCAAACCAGGACATATGGTCACCCCCGTCACACCGAGAAAGCTTGAGCTTGACGCTCTTTTGTGGCAAGGAGGTCAAAATCTCTCAGGAAAAAAGGAAATGTGACCTTGTGATGTAGCCTCTGAATCTTTATTCTGCAGCACTCTGAGAAGCTTCTACCCCCTTATCTGAGCTCTCATTAAATGCATATCACACATCTCATGAATATGACATACAAAGGAAATTATTATAACGCTTCATAACAACAAGATTTAGGTTTTCTTGAGACCTCCCAAGGGGCAGCTCAATCAATTTTAGTTTTATCAGCAACACAGTAGCAAGCATCAGAACTCTCTCCTTGCCGCTGTTTGTAAAGTCAGTTTTACTCCGGAGGCTTGACCATTTCACTGTGACTATGCGGGGAAAGAATAAGGAAAATTGATTCCATTGCAAAGACTCTCCCTAAAGGTCTAAATAATTCATATCAGTCTCAACCTTCAGACATGATCTCAAGCAGTAAGCATATTCCAAAGGAATCCATGCTTCCAGCATTTCCCTTGTCAGACAAAGCTACACTCACTCCTCTCACTCATTGGCTGGCCTTTCTTCTGAAGAGTCAAGTGCCTGTGTCCACTCGTCTCCTTGCTCTTCGAATACTAATTTCAAGGCTCTCAGAAAAAAAGAGTCTGGTTTTCAACTTAGTGACACTTTTGTCTATTTTAGCGGAGCCTCTGATTCCAAATTATGTTTCTATAGTACAGTAAGTCTTGGAGCCCCAGACCGGTGGATCTCACTGGCTGTGTATGAAAATTATGTAGAGAATGTTTCAAAAAATTCTCATGCTTGAGTTCCAACCTAGAGATTCTGGTTGGGGTTTGGACCCAGGCATGGGCATTTTTTTGCAGATCTTCCCAGGTGGGTCTTAATGGAAATCTCTGGGTGGCCAGAGTTGAGAACTACTGCCTTAGAGAAAAACCAGTGGGTGCTCCATGAACCATACCAAATGGGCTGCTTTATTCTCCTTAAAGCTATAGGGGTGTGTAGGGACCTGATGCCCCTCATATGGGACGGGAGCAGGTAGGAGAAGAATGTGACCTAAAGAACCAAAGGAGCTGCAGTATATAGGCACAGCTGTCCAGAAAGCCCTTGGTTCAATCCAAGTGTGTCTGGGGTATGAATGGTGAGGATTCTCAGAAGAGCTTTCTCCTTGACACTAGCCTGCAAGAAATACCACATTTCCTCACTTTCACAGTAAATTTGCAAATGGCTCACTCACATGTGCCAGGGTCGGTGGGGAATCTGACTTGGCTTTTTCATACAACCTTTCCTTATCTCTTTCTGCCCGTACTCCCTCAACTACACCTATATGTCAAAAGCCTCAAGAATTACGTAGTCCAAGAAAACTAAGAAAGGGCCCCTTTTGATCCCCATCTTCCACATATAGTCATTGTCATCCCTGATGCTCTTTCACACGGCCACTGCTGAGTGCTGCTCCTTACTGTTGCTCAGGCCCTACTGCTTCCAGAAGCAGAGTAGTGGACATGCTCTTCACCACTGTCCTTCTGGCATCTTCTGGTCCAATACAGAGCCATCATTCTCCCTACTGAGATCTTGTCAATTCTGGGACATTACCTTAGAAAAGGATCCCAGTTTCTTCTGCTTCTTAAGATAACAGCAAAATCTTTCTCATCTTCCTATTTCTAACAATTGGCACTTCACCAGAAGTCCACACCTCTTTTCCTTTCTTTTCCCACCAGCCCTCTGAATCGCTGGATCCTCTTGACATTAAACTAATTAAATCATTATGCATCATGAGTAGACACCACTATAGCTAACACTTCTTTAAAAGAATGTGTCACCTGAAGAGCAATGCCAAGACACAAAACACAGGTGCTGAGAAGCAAACTTAGCAATGTGTGTCTAGCTGAAAGAGACAGGTCCTGTACCAGGGACACTGAGGTAAGTTTACCACTAGAAAAGTATTCTCAGGTGAGAAGCAGAAGTATTTCATGAGGCCTCCTCATGGTCAGGATGGTATCTTACTCAAGATAGTTCCATTACCAAGGAACCTGATGTGGAGAAGATAATGGCAGGTGTGGGGAGAGGGGAGGGGCACACCAGGGACAGAAGATGCAAATATTCTGGTCTCTTGGAATGGATCTTACCCTGAAGGCTACTAAACCAGTCCTTTATTTTTCCACTACTTGTATGCTAGATTAATCATGAAAATCTTTCTGTAAATCTGGTTAGTTCTAGGTATCCTAATGTTTCTTTCCTTTTCTTTTCTTTCTTTTCTTTTCTTTTCTTTTCTTTTCTTTTTTTTCTTTTCTTTTCTTCTTTCTTTTCTTTTCTTTTTTTTCTTTTCTTTTTTTAGGTTTTATTTATTTATTTGAGAAAGAGAGCACAAGTGGGGAGGAAGGGCAGAGGGAGAGAGAGAAGCCGACTCCCCACTGAGCAGAGAGCCTGAGGCAAGGTTTGATCCTAGGACCCTGAGATCGTTACTTGAGCCAAAGGCAGACACTTAACTGACTAAGCCACCTGGGGGCCCCTTGAATATTTTGTTTCTATACTTGCAAGAATCCAGCTAAATAAACTTAGGGGAGCTTTTCATATTCAACCACTTGTCCCTCCCCAGGAAACACATCCTACCTTCAGTGCTTGAGAGGCTAATGCACATGGTATCATCCTAGACTTTGTCCACTTCTTAGTACTTGCTGAGCAAGTGAAGAGGATCCTTGACTCCCTAGTAATTGCCTAGAAATGGAGAGTAAAAAAATGGTGAATCCACCTTTTACAGCAGAGGCACTTAGATTCTGGGCCCTACCATGTACAGGAACCATGAGGATCCTGGAATACCTTGCATTGCAACACGGAAAAATCCCAGGGCCCTTTGTATATCCTCTAGTGCTTGGCATGTGGTAGATGCTCCACACTGTTGGATATCATGTACGTTCTCCCCCTAAATGGGCTTCCAACTACCTCAGATTTTAAAATAGCCCAGCTGTATCAATGTGCTAAAGTGATAATGGATAAATGAATGCAAATAAATGCTCATTCATAGGTAGTAGCCAGGTTTTACTGCCTTTGCATAATACAGATTGGGGCCTGGACGTACTAGCACGTGAAGTTTGCCTGTAAAACAACGCTTTGACTCACTGAACAAGGAACTTCCTAGACAGAAAATAAAATGCTATAATCCAATCTTAGAGACCAGCTTGTCTCCCAGCTCTGGGGTTTTTAGCTCAGCCCTATGATTGCCTGACTCACTATTCTCTGTTATGTCTGGCTCTTCATCTTTGACTTCACTCTCATAAACAATGCAGTAATCGGAATCACTTAGGGCAAATAAATCATTGATTCTGGCCATCAAAGAGTATTTTAAAGTAAATTTTGAAACTATAAAGGTTTTACTGCTAATGGATACTTAAAAAAATTTTTTTTAAGATTTTTTTATTTACTCATGAGAGACACAGAGAGACAGGCAGAGAGACAGGCAGGGGGAGAAGCAGGCTCCATGCAGGAAGCCCGACGTGGGACTCGATCCCACGTATCCAGGATCAGGCCCTGGGCCGAAGTCAGGCGCCAAACCGCTGAGCCACCCAGGCATCCCTGGATACTTAAATATTACAGTGGACTCTCCATCTACTATAGTTCTGCAAAGAAGAGCAACTTTACACCTGCAAAATGGAAGAACATTTTTGACCTGCTGCTGTGTACCAAGCACTCTGCTGTTTATCTGCTCACCCGTTGTCGCATTTAGTCCTTTCCCCACGTATCTCACATTCACCTGAACTCTGAGGAATCATCACATCCATTTACAGATGAAAAAACAGAGACTCCAAAATATTGAGGTACTTGAAGAGCTAGTGATTGAACGACCCAAAATTCAAAACTGGGGGTCTAGGGGCACCTGCCCTTGGCTCAGGTCGTAATCCCAGAGTCCTGGGATCAAGCCCCATACCAGGCTCCCTGCTCAGTGGGGGGCCTGCTTGTCCTTCTCCCTCTGCTGTTCCCCCCTCTTGCGCTCTCTGGCTTTCTCTTTGTCAAATAAATAAATAAGAGCTTTAAAAATAAAAATGAAAAAATAAATCAAAACTGGGGTGTATGACTCCAAGCTCATCCTTTGCTTCTTTTTGCCATCACAGAAAAGCCCCATAACAATTGTGTAGTCAAGATTCCCAGGGGGATATGGGGAGCACAAGGCTACATCTATTCTCACCTAGTAAATAAAGACAGAAACAAATCACTTATCATCTCACTCCCAAAAAAGGATCACAGAGTGGGTCTCTGGGTAGGTCGGTGTGATGTTGACGGATTTATACAGTGTGAATGGGGCAGGACAGGGCACACATTAAGGGGATCAGGGATCTGGGGTGAGGGGATTTGGATGGTGGGGACAATAGTGGAAGGAAAGGGAATACTGTAAAATGTCTTTTGTAAGTACTGTTTTTAAACTATATGCTTAAATGCCACGGGTAGAATTTATTTAGTGATATGAGCACCCCTTCTAGTAAAAGGTTGGAGATTGGTGCCTTTTGAAAACCCGCGTTGTTTCTTAAAGAGACACAGTAGCTGGAAAGATTAAAAAAAACTCAGGTACCCTCAGGCTCATCTGTAGAATATCCAGTGGCTTAGGTGTGTGGTAGGTTTCTGTGGCTGAGAAGTAAACGATCCCCAAATGAAAAAGCTGAAAATAATATTTATCTCATGATTTCTAGGGATCCAGGTATAGTAGAAGTCCAGGTGCAGCTCAGCTGGGTTGTCTGCTTCAAGAACTCTCACAGGACAAGGTCGAGGTGCCAACCAGGGCTGCAGTCATGTCAAGGCTTGACAGACGGAGCAGGATCCACCTGCAAACCCACTCACGTGGTTATTAGCAGGATGACGTTCCTCACAGGCTGTTGGGCTATGTAAGGGCCTCTCTTCCTTGCTAGTTGTTGGCTGTTCCTTGCCATGTGGGCATCTCTACAGGACATCTCACAACATGGCTGTTCAATTCATCAGAACAAGCAAGATGATACAGAGAGAGGAGAGGGTACAAATAAGACAAGTGATGCTTCTCCCTCTGCCTATGTCTCTGCCCCTCTCTCTCTCTCTGTATCTCTCATGAATAAATAAATAAAATCTTAAAAAGGGGCGGGGCGAGGGATGCCTGGATGGCTCAGTGGTTAAGCTCTGCTTTCAGCTCATGGCATGACCCTGGATTTCAGGGATTGTGTCCCACATGAGGCTACCTGAGGAGAGCCTGCTTCTCCCTCTGCCTATGTCTCTGCCTCTCTCTATATATCTCTCTCATGAATAATAAATAAAAACCTAAAAAAAAAAAAAGACAAGTGATGGAAAGCTTTGCAAGCTAATCAGATATGTGGTCAAACATTATTCTTGGTGTTTCTGTGATGGTGTTTTCCCGTGAGATTAACATTTAAATTGGTAGACTGAGTATGGCAGATTATCCCTGGGTTTCATCCAGCCAGCTGAGGCCTAAAAGGAACAGAGAGTCTCTACTTCTCTCCAAATAAGAGACTGCCTTCAAATTGGGACATTGGCTTTTTTTCTATCCTTAGACTTGACCTGAAAATTGCCTCTTCCTGGGTCATGACCAAGCCTTCAGACAGAAACTACATCATTGGCTCTCCTGGGTCTCTGGCATATGGATCTGGCTGATGGATGGTCCTCCAAGAGCATTTGGTAAGTCTCAGAGCTGGCAGCCCAGGCATGGCTGAAAGAAGGCTAGACTCCGAGGAGCAAGGTTCAGAGCTCTGCAGGGTCACTTACTACCTGGGCAAACATGCTACCCCAGCTATCTGAGATGGGCCTCTGTCTTCCTGTCTGTGAAATCAGAATAACAACTTCTTGGCAGGAATACTGGAAGAATTCAGGAATATTTCATTAAAAGTGTTCCATTGAAAGCTAGTTTGGGAAACACCAGCTTACACGGAGTTAAACTAGTGTCCTTTCTGCATTGTCCAGAGTCTATAATGAGGTGCTGAGCACTCTGGGTCTGGAAGAGGAAGATGCATCAGGCAAGTGCTAACCAGACGTATTTGACCATAGCACTCTTTTTCTAAGAGAATTTCAGGGGATTTGTGTTAAATAATTAATTAGATAATGTGAATACAAAAATGCCTGCCCACGGAGCTTGCCAGACCACCCACATGTAATTAGTGGGTGTTGAATCAGATCATTACACAGCAGTCATGGCAGAAAGCCACACTAGGCCAGCCGAGGACCCAAATGACGGATGTTCTCATATCTTTGGATAACAGAATGAGTCTCCTGCTGTGCCTGCCCTGTGGTAGCTACTACACAGCGCTCTCGCAGACTGTATGAGGGGCCATCAGGACAAAACACGCTCCTGTAGAAGGGTGCTGAAAAGAGAAGCTAGTCCTAGTACCACTCATCTGGGAAGAATTAGGTACACGGCCTTCTGAAGGCCTTCTGTAGTCCTCAGCACTACAGGATGGAGAATTCCTGGCCTTTGTTTGAATCTCCCTCTAAACTTTGAGTTGGCTCTGTTGCTTGAGAGTGGTCCTTGTTTAGGGCTAAATAAGAACATGGATCCTGCCCTGATGAAGGTAAGCAGGCATCCGTGCAAGAGATTGCGAGCTGGATCTATTTTACAAAATAGATTTCTGGTTGTACGTTCTCTTTCACTTGATGTTTTCGTTAAAAATCTAGCCTTCAGTGACAGTCTCTAAGAATATTCCAGCTGTGAGATGCATAAAACTTGGGTAAACTCCTAGTTCACATCCCTCACCCTTTCCTGGGGACTGGCTTTGATTCACAGAGGTGAGCCCCACAGACACCACCTCGTTACTTGGTGACATGAACCAGAGCTGATTTACTTAGAGGTAAATGCCTAACAAGCTAAGCTGATCAGACTGTCTCTTCTGGGAAAACGAAGATTTGTATTAAGAGAAACTGCCAGAGAGAACAGGGTCTTGGAGCTGTGTCACAGAGTATCTGAAACTGGAGGTATAGAAACTCCCACAGTCCTTGGAGCTTCCCTACTTTTCACTTTCCTGGGACTTTGTTTTATTTTATTTTATTTTTTTAAAAAAATATTTTATTTATTTATTCATGAGAGACACAGAGAAAGAGAGAGAGAGAGAGAGAGAGACTGAGAGGCAGAGACACAGGCAGGGGGAGAAGCAGGCTCCATGCAGGGAGCCCGACGTGGGTCTCAATCCCGGGTCTCTAGGATCACTCCCTGGGCCAAAGGCGGCGCTCAACCACTGAGCCACCCAGGCTGCCCCCCTGGGACTTTGTTTTAAACTCAGATCTTCAAGGTAATTTTTTCCTTTGAGTTTGATCATGCGCCCCACCATCTGTAGCCTCACCATACAGTGATAACTCTGGAGAATCACCCAAGTGAAACAGGGGAATGCTCCCCAAGATCAGGGCAAGTCCCACAGGTCAGAGTCAGGACAGTCAGCCTCAGGAGGCAGGAGCCATGATGGATGAGCACCAATGAGAAAGCAAAACACAAATTGGTAAGGAGGTAGCCTATTTTGACTAATAGATTAATGGTCAAAATAGGGGAGGTCTGGCAGCTAAGAACAGAGTTTTAGCCAAGGAGCTAAAGTTCAGAGGAATGACCTCAGGCTTAGACAAACTGAAACTCAGGGCAGGGACACAGGTCCTGAGTGACATGACGATGACCCCATTGGTTCACAGGTCAGATCAGAAGCTAAGTTATCAGAATTGGAGCATAAGGTCAGAGCAGGGGTATTTATCAGTGCACGACCTACACTGCTAGACTCCTTAATTTCCCAGTGAGGGATAGGTCTGCTCCCAGACCCTGGAGTGTAGGGCTGAGGCTGCAGGCAGGGGTCAAGCATAAGCAAACAGGGATCTGGGGACAAGACATCCGGGCTTTCACTGTGCTCTCCCAACCTTCCTCTCCACATTGTCACTGTCCTAGGCCTTCTGCTCAGCCCCCAAGCTGCAGAAAAGAGAGGAACAGCAGGGAAGGATGGATTCAGTCAAGGGAAGGGGCACTGTCATCAGCCCACAGCACTTGTCCTGCATGTAGCAGCCTGTGGGAGAGGAAAGGGGGGAAACTGCATTTGTCCTCCTGTTTCTTCATGGCAACACACAAACCTAGCCAAAGATAAAAATAAAATATATGCAAACTTTTCTAACTTTCTGACTCAGAAATGTCACTAAATACATAGATCATATGGAGGAAGAATCCTCAAGTTACCCACTTACCACTCCCACACACCGCTTCACGGTTGCCCTCCCAGGTAGAAAGATCTCCCAAAGGTCCCCAAGACACACTTGCCCTATCACTTAGAATTTTCTAAAATAAGCCAAAAGGAAGGGTGCCTGGGTGCCTCGGTCCCTTAAGTGTCTCACTCTTGGTTTCAGCTCAGGTCATGAGATCGAGCCCTGAGTAGAGCTCTATACCTGACTAGGAATCTGTTTGGGATTCTCTCTCCCTCTCCTTCTGCCCCTCCTTCTCATTCTCTCTCTCTCTCTCTCTCTCTTTCTCTCTCTCTTTCTTTCTCTTTTTCTCAAATAAATAAACCTTTAAATAGAATAAACCAAATGGTAGCCTGTATCCACCTTTTCCCAGGTCTGCTCAGGTCAAAGGAACCAAGCACACCTGGAGATGCCTGGTTTAAAGTTATTATTGATTGACTGTTAATTGTCCCACTTCTATCCTCTCTTTAGTGCCTTCTCTCACCTCTATCCTTAGTTATCCCTTGACAGAACATGACGGGGTTTCCCCAGCATGAAGGGTAAAGCTATAATTCCCATGGGGTGCATGCTTCCAATGGGCTGAGACCAAGGCACAGAAAGGAGATCATGAACAGGTTGGCTCACCTATGGGAAGAGGAAGAGAATGGCCATGCATCCTGAAGTAGATGTGCAAGCGTCTTTTGAAGCTATCGGCTTCCAGCATGCATCATCTGACGAGACTGGTCTATACAGCAGTTGGCAAAGGGAAAGGTAATTCTTAATGGGTATTTCTAAGGGCCCCAGGATTGGGTTTATCAATATGTTCATCCTCATATTTTAACTATGCTTTAAAAACTGGTTGGGGGTGGGCAGAGGGGATAGAAACAATTGTAGAAGAGAGACAATTAATATCACATGCTTTCACAGAATTCAGTGTAAAGGTCAAAAGAATCCATCGCCGAACTTCACAAAAGAAGTAAAATTACTCCCTTCTCCCCTCTTTAATTCATCTTTGCTGAGTGTGGGCTTCATAAGCCTTTTTTTTTTTTTTAATCTGTGTTCAGTAAAGTCATGAGTTGCTAGAAAAAGGAAAAAAAATATTAAAATAAATCAGGTCTCTCCACCTCTTCAACCCTTGCCTATTGCATTTTCCCACAGAAGAAAGAGTTCAGACAAAGCTACTAAATTATCAGAAGTTGCCCCTTCAAAGCTCCTGTGTTAGAAGATGCCTTAGTCACTATGGGCTATTATAACAAAAAGACCATACACTGGATAGCTTAAACCTACCCAAATGTGTATTTTTCTCAGGTCTGGAGGCTGGGAAGTCCAAAAGGTATCAGCATGGCTGGGGTCTGGCGAGGCCTCTCTTCCTGCTTTGCGGATGGCTGTCTTCTTACAGATAACAGAGGAAGCAAGCCCTCTCGCATCTCTTCTTTTAGGGGCACTAATCCCATTCACGAGGGCTCCATCCTCATGGCCTAATTCCCTCCCAAAGGCCCCACCTCCCAACATCATCACATTGGATTTCAGCATGGGAATTTGGGGGGATTTAACCATTCAGTCTCTAATAAGTCGTGTCTGCTGCCAGCACAAAGCAAGCACCTTAGGCATTTGTGATTCACATCAGTATTGGCTCAACTGTCCATATCCTCAGTGTAGACTTCCGTGTCCATAAACCAGTCAACTCCCACCTTCTCTCACCCCCTTGCCCTCCTCTGGGGGCTTATGGCCAACAGAAATTTATTCGAAGACCTGGATGAAAACACCCATTTGCACCATTGAGGAAGGTAAAAAGGATTAAGTTTAAAAATTGAAGAAGGGATTTAGGATTAAACTCTTCTCGACTATTCACACCAAGAAAAAGAAAAATGTGCAAAAGGTCCTCACTCCTGTTCCCTCTGCCGTTTCATCCATCTGCTGGCCCGGAGGAGCTGACAAAGCCCTGTATTTCACTTTTCACCCCATTGATTCCTTCATTCAACAGTTTCCCTGCTGATTCACTGGTCTCCAAGTTAACGCGTCAACAGTTTGCGCTAGCGCTTCGGGAACACTGGGTGGGAAGTGAAGGTACGTGCAGGCCCCACCATAGGAGGAGGAGAAAAAGTGATTTACTCCTTGTCATTTCCAGCTTCCAATGGCATTTCCGAGAATGCAATGTAGCAAAGAGCTGAGGCCAGCTTCGTGGGGGCAAAAAACATGTTTTTGTGCTTTGTTACTGCATCGGACCATAGGCCTCTCCTAGAAAGGCCCCAGCCCATTTGGGATTATCTGTTCTCAATAATCTCGGACTAAATACAAACAGTGAAAGGCAGCTGTTAATAATGGAGCAAATAGAAAGCAAAGCACCAGTGTGCTCTGCAACGGATGCTGAGCCTGAACTAGCCAACTTTATTCATTCCCTGTAAGGCCAGGTTTCCCTAGCCTGTAAACATAAATAAGGTCCTTTTCCCATTATTTACAATGACTTCGAGGCTCCCTTTCTGGGGAATCCTCAAAGGTGCTGGTACTTTATGTGTTTTCCTGAGTCAGTTCATCTCTGCTTCCACGAACTCAGGTCATCAATCTCCTCCCTGTCATCGGGCCAGTTGCCATTTACTGCTCTAGAACTGCTGACCCTGCCTCTGGTGAATACTACTATTTCCATGTGGCCCTAGGCCCCCCGGTTGGAGAGGCAAGGGAAAAGTGGAACGTACTCCCTCTCTGTTCCCTGCTTGTCTAGAGGCGCTTCCTTCCCACAGTCCCACAGGTGAGGCCAGGCTGGGACTTCCCAGGCGACTTAGCTGAGGGGAGGGAGTTGTAACCTTGCTACTGCAAATAAGCTCCATGAACCTGCAGTGTCAGCCTCACTCAGGAGTCTGGCGGCCAATCAGAATCTCAGACCTCACCTCAGTCCTCCTAAAACCTCATCAACATTTTTACAAGATCCTCAGGCAACCCATATGCATATTAACGTTTGAGACACATGAATTTCAACACTGGGGAACTTCCATTTACATGCATCTTGCCTCCCCAGATCCACTGTCCACTTCTCTCTACCCTGTCCTCTGTCTGGGATGCTGACCTCCATGAATCTCAAGTACAAGCCTTTGCAGGAGATCAGAAGATGGAGAAAGGTGGAGCTAGGCGGGCCTCAGGCAGGCTGGGACCCTCTCCATTGCCAACTACGTAGGGGCCCAGACAAAGGAAGCCACTCCTGTTCTGTCCAAGATCTGCTGCAAAGGATTCCATTTCCTTCCCCAGGAACTGCCTGCTTTCATGTTTGATTAGGAGGATATCCACTCTTTTCAACCACTTTTATGGTTTCTTCTTTAGTCCCACCAGGGTAATAACATGAAAACACGGTGGTCCAGCATTTGCACATTTCCAACATGCAGCTATCGAGCCTTACAGAGCAGCCCACGTCAGACCCTGATAGGCCTGTCCAAACTGATTAGTGAGAGACATAGGTCCTCCCCTTTGAACAGCATTTCCTCCAGCATCAGGGCTACACCTGAATACCCTTCGAGCTGCATATCCATCTTAGCCTTGAGCCTCCTGTGAAAACACCTCAAGCATAGACACATCTCCCCATGAAGACACCCCAATTTCTGAAATTGTGGAGGGCCTCCACTCTTGCCCACTTATATTATATTCTCCAGTCAGGAGCCAGAGTGCTCCTCCTAAACCATAGATTAGATCTCATCACCTTTCTGCATAAAAGCTTTCTGTGTATTTGGTTTGAACCTAAAACACAAACCATGGTGTGGCAGGTCAGTTTCCCCAAGAAGCAGATCCTGAAATGGAGGTCAGTGTAGAGATGTTTACTGGGGCAGTGCTCTCAGGATCCACTCCCATGGAGGGCATGAAGCAAGGAAGATAGGACAAAAGAAATTGGGCTGCAGTGCAGTCATGACACAAGCGTCAGCTGCTCCCAGAGCCAGAACCACCCAGAGTTCTCCCTCGTTGAAGCACAGTGGGCCGGGCAGTTGTATCTCAGCCATTCTGCATGAACTGCCCTCAGGAAGACAGTGTGACTTTGGATGACCAGGCCTTCTTCAGCCAAGGGCAATCCCCAGAAAGAAGTCACCTTTGAGCTGGCACTGCCGACACTCTCAGCAACTGGACGACAAGTGTCCTAGCTCCCCAAATGATGAGCTGGGAGCTGGACCCAGATGGCCCAGCCCAGGCTAAAAACACATGATTGATAAAGCCCTCCAGGGTCTTTCCCTGCCTGTGTCTGTAACTTCATCTTTCCCACGCACCACTTGCTGTGCTCTGGTCACATTGGCTGCTGGGGACTCTGCACATGCTGTTGTCCTGCCCAGACCACTCTCCCTGGATCTTTGCACAGCTCTCCTCAGGTCTTACATCAGAGATCTGTACCACAAAGACACCTTCTTTGACCACCCTATTTAAAGTAGCTCTCATACCTTATCTCCTTGTGGCTTCTATGTCAAATTGCTTATTCATTCCACAGCATTATCACAAATGACATTATTTGCTTACTTGTTCAACTGCAGCTCAAATTTCTCCTGAGGGCAGGGACTTTGCTGTCCTTCTTTATCCCTTTTCCCCATGCCTAGAATCGTAACAGAAACATAATAGGTGCCATGAATGACTGAGTGAATAGTGATTCTAAATTGGAGTTGCTTTTATACTTTGATGTCTTTAGGGACATGGTTTCCTCTAATAGGAGTGCAGTGGCTTCCCTCTTAACAAATCCCTACATGTCTCAAATGTCAGTGTCTCTGTAAACATTTCACATCTACTTGTATGGCACCCACGTCTTCCTCCTGCCTCTCAACTCTCATGGCCATCTCAACGCCTAGCCTGGGGAGACACGACCAATAGCACCAATAGCACAGGCATTTACCAAATGCCTACTATGTGCCCAGCACTGTTGAATGTGAACAAAACACTAATGTGTTTTGTTCCTTGCCCTCGTGAATTTACATTCTGGCTGGGGAAGATGGATGTACCCAAGATAAGTGAGTCCTTTACATATTCCAGCAGGAAAGGGAGATAGAGAATACTGGGTAGTGTGAAAATTAAAGAGGGTCATTGGTGATACCCTCACTGACACCTGGGGAGGTATAAGAAAGAACAACACAATATCCCAGTGAAGACTGTTCGAAGCAGAGAGACCAGCAAGAACAGAGGGTCCGAGGTCAGAGTGGGTCTGGCTTCTCCAAGGAGAAAAGCAAAGGAGACATGGGGACTTGAGCAAAGTGAATGAGGGGAAAAAGTAGAAGACATCTGAGAAATATTGGGGCCATATCATGGGTGTCTTGTAGGTCAGCATCAGTGAGATGGGAGCCTTGGAGATGCTGAACAAAGGAGTGGCACAGCCTGACTTAAGTTCTGGGAACAGGTTGTATGGAGCCGTTGTGGAAACAGAGATCTGTTGGGGTCACTACAGTGACAGGACAAGAGCTTGCACTTGGTGGAGTGGTGAGAAATCATCTGGTTCTGGATATATTTTAAAGGTAGGGCTACCAAGATTTGTTCGAAGATTGCATGAGGAGTTAAGGTTGACTTTCAGGTTTTTCTCCAGGCATGGAGGTGCCATTCCCTGAGATGGGTAAGCTGGCAGGAAAAGCAAGTTGACAAAAAAGAGAGTAGAAATCAGGGATCTGCCGTGATATGTAGGAGATCCCTAATAGACATCCAAATGGAGATATTAAATTACCCATTAAGTAGACACAAAACCTGGGATCTACATGAAGACAAGACTTCAATGAGAATAGTAACTGCAGCAAATGATGGAATGCATTGATAAGTAGAAGCTTTACGAAAAGTGATAAAACACGGATTTAGTACCAATGCGTTCCCGGACAATACTCTTAAATTCTAGACAATTGTGGACTCTCATTATGTTACATGGTAGCTGCAGTTGGAAATATCTCCATATGAAACATTTAAAAAGCCAACACTTAATGGTCTTTATTTCTCAATTCTTTCCTTCTCTCTCTTTGCTTCTTTCCTCTCTCTTTTTGTCCTTCTTCTTTTCCACTTTCAATTTTTTTGTGTCTCCTGTCAATTCCGTAAGCTTGCTGATGACCACTCCAGACATTCTCACTACTAATAAGTAGTGCTGACCTCTGCTGATGTGACCTAATTAAACACAAAATATGTTATCCAAGCTAAATTTTTTTCTCCTCCCATATCAAATTTCCTGCTTTTGGAGTTTTGTGAAAATAATTAGAGGAAAATATTTAGTGTCACTTTACATTTCTTTTGGGAAAGACAAGAAAGCAGAAGTGAATACTTCATAAGATACAACTAATGTATAAAATTGTTTTGGATTTTAAAAGACCAGAGGTCAATGTTTTCATCATGAAATAAGAAAATGAATATATTTGAAAGGGCAACTGCATTGTTCTTGCATATATCCACTGAGAAGGTAAAAAAATGCATTATAACCTTTCTAAATGTCTTTGGCAAGAAAAAAATCACTTTTATATAGTCGTTAATTGATAATGGACATACAACAAAGTTTAAAATTATTTGAGCTTCCATTTTCAAAATGATCTCATTGCTTACCAGTACTTATATTTGGTTTTAATCTTTTGTATTTGGAGCATTTCCTAATTTAACTGGAAACACTGATTTCAATACATTGTAAAATGAATTATAACTGTATTTTAAAACAGATATTTTAAAAACCCTTTATATTATTACCTAATATTTAAAAAATAAGAAAGTATTGGGTCACACTGGAATTGGCGGAATTTTTTTCTTTTTTAATGGTACATAAGATAATAGCACGTAATACAATTGATATTATCTTAACTTTGATCTTTGATGTGTTACAGTACTAAAAGCTTAAGTTTGCATGTGGTTGTGCATATATATATGTGTAAAGTAGATATAATGCCACTTATGTTAGTACCACAAATAGGTTAACAATTTAATATCAATAATCTTAGCTATGTTTGAAAATTAAATATATTTTTTCCTTTGACAAGTATTTTTTAAGAAGTATTGACAAGTATTTTTTGTTGAATGCAAACATCAATTGTGCTGAGAGCTAAGAATGCCATAGTATAGTAAGGCACAATGCCTGCTTAGTTTAGTGGGGAATGTAGGCAATGAAAGAAGTAATTAAAATAAAACACTTATGAATGCTATAATAGGAGAAATTAGGAGTACAATGGGAATGTAGAGCAGAGTAACTTGAACCAAGGTAATCTTGTTGGAGAAAGTGATATTTTGGATTTAATCTAAGAAATACCTAGCGTTAGCCAGTGAATATCTGATGTGTGTGTATGTGTAAGGATATGATGGCTGCTGAGCTGTTCCTAACACCGTATTTACTTATGATTTACCAAGCCTCTTTTGGAAAATATTGCAATCCTATTTTGGAAGGAAAGACAGAAAAAACAAATGGTAGGCATTAATACTACCAACATTCAGTCCTGTCATCTGAGGTATCCACACATTTTCTTAGAAATAAAAAAGGCATAGCCTATTCTGAGAAACTAACATCTCATAGAAAAGTTAATAAAGCAGCAAAAATGGACAGGTACAAAATAGGATATGTCAAATATTAGATGTGACCTAATCCTCATTCCAGGCAATCCTCTGATACATAGATCCCTGCAGTTTGATGTAACACTGATGGCCACAGTCCGTTTCATCTAAAAGTATTTGGTGCAGGGGTACCTGGGTGGCTCAGTCAGTTAAGCATCCAATTCTTTCTTTCTTTCTTTCTTTTTTTTTTTTTTAAGCATCCAACTCTTGGTTTCAGCTCAGGTCATGATCTCAGGGTCATGAGCTCAAGCACCACATGGGGCTCTGCACTCACTGCAGAGTCTACTCAAGATTCTCTCTCGCCTTCTCCCTCTGCCCCTCCCCCAGTTCATGCAGGCTCTCTCTCTAAATAAATGAATAAAATTTTTTTAAAAAAGATAAAATAAAATAAATAAAATAAAACAATTTGGCCTAGCTGAATCTAAGTGAAAAGAAACATTTTAGAGTTTTTTGTAATGAACACTACCTTCTGACCAGTAAGTTGGCCCACACATGTGGTCTACTGGCCAAGTCCTCCTTGTTTTAGCTATTTAATCACACAAGGGAATCCCTGGAGGCCCTACTCAGATGAGCCCAGAGAAAACATACGGAGAAGAGCAAGTCTGTCCTTGGCAAGCACTGGGTGGATCATTTGGCTCAGGCAGGTCTATGGGGCTTTCCAATCTCTGGACCTCCTCCTGTGCTTTTAGATTTCATCATTTTATCCTCGTTTTCAGAGCTGACTTGTCAAATCCATGGGAAACTTTCAGAAGCTACTGAAAAAGTTTTACATTTACATATTACTTAATAAATGTGAACCAGGTTCAGTACTTCACACTTATTATGTATTCTCATTGTCAAATGGAAAGAAAATTGGTAAATTTAAGCCCTAATGTAGGTGTAGGAAAAGAATGTTCAGCATATGAAAAACAAAATCCTTTATGAGAGTTCCAGATACATTATCTCATTGTACATATAATAAGAGTATTTTAACCAAACAATTTACTGATAATAAAACTAATAACCCAATCTGTCACTGACAAGTATACCTATGATTTAAAAGGCCAAAAAGCTAAATAAGACTATTAAAAAAAAAAAAAAGAACGTGCTAGTGATTACTAGAAGGATACATGTGACTGGATTCATTTTCCTTAGGTAGATATATAAGGCTATGGGGAAAAAATGCAGAGAGAAGAAATTAGGACAGAGTACCAGACATTTCTTTAGAATATAATCCCTGTGGTTTAATACAGGGAAAGAGTAAAGAAAAAATAAGTGGGAAATGTGAATCCAGTATAAAGTTTGGACTCTCAATTAAAGAAATGTTTACAAGGGTAAATTGTGTTGAGAGATGCAAAGATGAAGGAGAGAAATCTGAGCTGTAACACAAAGTGGAATATAAGAAATGGAAATAAAACAGAAATGGATGAGACAGACAGTGCTTTCATTCTCGTGGACCAGGAGGCGTTAAGTTCGGGGAGAGAATGAAGGTAGTCTACCTGGATAGAAGTAAGGAGATAGAGAGGAAGTATGAGAAAAAAACACCAAGTAAGGTTCTTTTTCTTTTTCTTTTTTTCATTTGTTTTTATTGAAGTTCAATTTGCCAACATATAGTGTAACACCCAGTGCTCATCCCATCAAGTGCCCTCCTCAGTGCCCGTCACCCAGTTGCCCCATCCCCCTGCCTACCTCCCCTTCTACAACCCTTTGTTTATTTCCCAGAGTTAGGAGTCTCTCATGGTTTGTCTCCCTCTCTAATTTTTCCCACTCAGTTCCCCTCCTTTCCCTTATGATTCCTTTCACTATTTCTTAAAATGTTAAAAATAGACCTACCCTATGACCCAGCAATTGCACTACTGGGTATTTACCCCAAAGATACAGATGTAGTGAAATGCCAGGACAACTGCACCCCAACGTTCATAGTAGCAATGTCCACAATAGCCAAACTGTGGAAGGAGTCTTGGTGTCCTTAAACAGGTGAATGATGTCCTTAAACAGCTGTGGTCTATATATACAATAGGATATTCCTCAGCCATTAGAAATGACAAATACCCACCATTTGCTTTGACGTGGATGGGACTGGAGGGTATGATGCTGAGTGAAGTAAGTCAATTGGAGTAAGGTTCTTTTTGAGACACTGTTAGTCAGTAATCAGCACCAAGTGACTGTGTCTCAAGCCATAAGATAAAAAGGAGAGCCCTTCTCTGTAAGCCTCAGAGACCAACTTCAAAAGTAAACATGAGGTCTTCCATTGTGACTCTGCGTGGATTTGCACTGAACCACCCTGTTTATATCAGCAGTTGCAAATGCTGGCCAGATAGGGCCAACTATAGGTATTATTTATCTGGCATAGTGATTTGGCATTTGTATCTTTATACAAATATGGGTTTGGGGTTTTTTGTTTTGGTTTGGGTTTTTTGCTAACATTTAAATGTTGGCACCATTTGCTTTTTTTTTTAAATAACAGATTTCTAGCTTCTTTCAAAAAATTTGAAAAGCTGGTAACACTGAGATCATTTGCCCAAGACGCCCAGTCAACACCAGCTCCACTTCATTTATTATTGTTGCCTGCCCCCGTAGACATTTTAGTCTGTGACCTCATCTCCACTTGTCACCAGCATCAGGCATTTTCCCAAAAACCTATTTGAGAGACAGAAGGAGGCTTGAGAATGCACAGATGATTTACTCCATGATTTCTTTGTTATTAATACTAATCTTATTATAGCAATTTTTAAATTCTGTCAAAATTTTTGTTTATCTATTTTCCTACTAGATTGAAAACTCAACCAAGGAAAAAAATAAGTTGTTTTTTTTTTAAGATTTTATTTTTTTAAGTAATACTATACCCAACACAGGGATCGAACCTATAATCCCGAGATCGGGAGTCACATGCTCTGCTGACTGAGCCAGCCAGGCGCCTCAGGAAAAATAACTATTAAAAAACAACAAACCAACCTCAATCAAGTTTCTATCCATTATTTCCTCCCCAGCATTTAACGTAATTCATGGTTAAATGAATCTTGTAAACCACAGATAATCCCACGATAACCAAGCCCTGGATGGAAGGTCCAAAGCACGACCCCGACCAACACTCATGGAAACTGATGAATCACTGGGATATGGTCCATCTGCTTTGTTGAAAACTAACTGATTCTGTTCCAACCCACCTGATACACATTTGACAACTGGAAAGGAAAATGTGAGTCTGTCAATATGGCAAGATACTTCTGAATCAAAAAGGAAACTTCAGGATAAGTGCAGGGGGAGATCAAAGAAGCTATATATAGTAGAGTCAAATTTTACTCAATACCCCATGAATATTTGCTGTGGGGGGAGGAGTTGGGGCATCTAGAGAAAAGACAGCTTTCTTTCATGTCTATAGTGATCTGCTCTTTCTCTCAAGCCCCTCGTCCTGCTGATTCAATGGAACTATTTGTTAATAAAAACAAATCTACAGAATTTTAAAAAACCTCAGTCTCTCCCAATCCAAAACAAACACATTTGAAATCCATGCAGCGTGAGGACCCTATTGCAGCCATTTCCCTTGTCTCCAGCAGTCCTCCTTCTTCTCAATATGGTGTCTGGGCATCATGGTGGTAAGGGTGCCTCTCTGATCACAGGGCTTTCCTCTAAATCACCTGGGAATGACCTAGTGAGTTCATACTAAGTTCAAACTAACTGGTCTGATCTGGTCCTGGCTGTGCTGAATTGCACCGCATCCTACGTTGCAGCTAATCTTACAAGCCCTTTTGGTTATGGGCACGCAGTCCTGTTCTGATGCTAACCACCAGAGTTAATGTCAGATTCTACACATTTAAGAACACAATCCCCAACAGGACAATCCTCACTTCAGATGCCAGTTACAAGTTCAAGGATCCCAGACCACTGCATGTCTGACCAGGCTACAGATCCTGGGGGTTCCCACAACCTTCACTCAACTTTGATAATTTGCTAGAATGATTTACAGAACTCAGGAACATAATTTACTTACAATTACAGTTTTATCTTAAAGGATACAAATCAGGGCAGCCCCGGTGGCCCAGCGGTTTAGTGCCACCTTCAGCCTGGGGTGTGACCCTGGAGACACGGGATCACGTCCCACGTCAGGCTCTCTGCACGGAGCCTGCTTCTCCCTCTGCCTGTGTCTCTGCTCCTCTCTCTCTCTGTGTCTGTCATGAATAAATAAATAAAATCTTAAAAAAAAAAAAAGGATACAAATCAGGACCAGCCAAACACAGAGATATATAAGGTGAGGTCTGAAAGGGTCCCGAATGCAGAACCAGGGTGTGTCATCCTCCTGGCAAGTCATTGTGGTCATCAACCAGGAAGTGCCATCAAGCTTCAGTGTCCAGAATTCTTACTGGGGTTTTATTTTGTAAGCACAACTGATTGAATCATCGCCACATGATTTGAAATCAATGTCCACTTACCGATATTCACTCCCCAGAGATCGGGAGGGTAGGCTGATAGCATGTGGTTCAAAGCCCTAAATTTGCCTCACACGGTTGGTCAATCTGGTTTGGCCTGTCCTCATCCTGAGTCATCTCTAGTGTATCTATCTAGGGGCTCACCATGGGTCACCTCATTAGCATAAACTATCAGCATCCACCATGAATAACAAAGATACTCCTATCACTTGGGAAATTCCAAGAGTTTAAAGATTCTATCCCAGGAACCAGGGACAAAGTCCAGATAAATTCTCTATCATACAACAGACAGGCCCCTGATATCAAAGTCCAGGTCACTGCTATAATGTCCCATCTTCATGTCCCCGCAGGCCATGGCTTTCCAGTCTAGAGGCCAGGCTACTTCCAATTCACCCTGTGTCTCAGCACTTCTGTACCAACTCCCACCTGGGGATCTGGAACCTATGGTTGCATTTCTGCAAATACCTATGCTTGAGACTTACCATGGCTACATGCAGGCACCTCTCTCAATTTGAAATGGAAACTCACATCAGTAAAAAAAAAAAAAAAAAAAAAGGATTGAAGGCTCCTGAAAATGATAAATATAAAATACTCAATAACGTTTTTAATTTCATCAAAAGATAAAAGACCAAAATAAAAAACGTATTGTGGGTTTTATAATACTTGTAGAAGAAAAAAAATGTATGAAAATAATACAGAAACACAAAGAAAAGGAAAGTATATGATTGTGAACTTCTTACATAAAGTGGGGTAATAGTATTTTAAAACAGGCCCTAAGTTAAAGACGCATGCTATAAACAGCAGAGAGGTGAGTGACTGTATGCTTTGAAGGAGGAAGCAATGATTCCCAAAGCAGGGAGAGATAATTACACTGGATGATATGTAGAACTTCCCAAACTACACTTATCCTACTCATCTTTAAATTCCCCCTCCCTTCCTACAACATCCACACCTACCTCCATCCCTGGTAGGTAGATAATAAACCCCTGGCCTGGAACAGAAAAAGGCTAGACTCATCAGTATGCTTTTCCCACCAAAATTGTCTAATTTCATTGAAACTGGGAAATGTAGTTCATCTTCATATTAAGAAACTTATTTTATAAAAGGAAACTTTGATTATACCAAGTAGTGAATACCTCTGTCGAAGGGAACGGGATAGGAGTGGGGAGACTTCCACTTTTATACTGTATACAAAACATGCTTCATATTCTGTTGTATTTTTGTGTTTAAAATGTTTTAAAGAGGGGCGCCTGGGTGGCTCAGTGGTTGAGCGTCTGCCTCTGGCTCAGGGAGTGATCCTGGGATCCTGGGATCTAGTCCCGTATTGGGCTCCCCGCAGGGACCCTGCCTCTCCCTCTGCCTGTGTCTCTGCCTCTCAGTGTCTCTCATGAATAAATACAACATTTTAAATTTTTTTTCTTAATGTTTTAAAGTAATAGGAAAAGGACTCAATCAACACACATTTCTCCTTGAAATGGCCTTGAAAACAAGGATGTAGTTTCAAGAGGGACGTGATTGGTGTCATGAGAGAGGAAAAAAGTACTCTCTAGTCAGTCCTGGCTCATATGCCCCGAGACATGAGATTCACATCACAGGTCAGAGTTTGATCCGTCAGGAGACTGGTGGATTAGTTGCATCCTGCTCCCTATCCTTCCCCAGACCCAGAGAACCCCTACGGAGCTTTCTGTTCTCTGAATGGAATCAGCCCCTCTGAGTCCTACTGCACAATTCAGCACTCAATCCTACTCATACAACTCTAGTTTATGCTCTAAGAGTTTGTTGGTATGAGTGGTTGGTTTCTCAGCACACATTTTCCCATAGACACTGTATTATAAATTATGGGTAAATCCTCAAAACTGCCCACAAACGGCTATAAAACTTAATATATTTGAAACATTTACTATAAATGGTACCTATTAACTATGCTTAACCAGCATTTATAACCCTGTTTATAGAAGGAAATGCATTTTGCAGCTAGAGATGCCAGGATTGCACTGGGCGAGGGGGTAGTTGGAGGTAGGAGGGAGGGCTTTGGACAGCGGGAACACAGGAGTTCTTCTGTCTGTGGACATCAGCGGAGGCACCTAAGGTGGACATAGATCACTTCATTTTTTTTATCTGAAAATGATAATTAGATTTCACTTTAGGAAACTACCCTACCCCATCTCTGTGTATGTGATGAAGGAAGGCTAACCCCCCACCCATGACTCCAGAGTGGATGACCCAGGCAGTCCTGGCCACCATTACTGGTTCAGAGATGGCTATGCTCTGTCTTTCCAGTTAGATCACAGACAACACGAAGATACATAGCATGTCCTAAACACACTTGAATCCTCCAGATGACCCAGCCCAGAGAGGGGTGTTAATGACACAGCCATGACCAGACAAGGAAGAAAATGGGGCTGTTCTGAGCAACAGTCATATATGCCACACTTCTTTGCCTAGTGTTACACATCTTTCTTGTATGATATATATGGCCAACTAGGAGAGTGTTTGTCCAAAACTCTGTTATGTTTTGGAAATGAATATCTGCTTGCTTTATTAATTTTAAAATGGTTGACTTTCAGTCTTTTAATATGATAAGGAAAAATATTTCATTTCCCTTAACTATCTTAGTAGTACATAGCTCATTTATAACAATAAGAATAACAATACTAATGCCTGGCCTACCTGCCCGGGCACAAAACCTTCTCTTAAGAGTTTTAAAGGTTCAAAGAAATCAATAAATCAATTTTGAGACACCTGAGTGGCTCAGTGGTTGAGCATCTGTCTGCCTTTGGCTCAGGGCATGATCCTGGAGTTCTGGGATCGAGTCCCGCATCGGGTTCCTTGCATGGAGCCTGCTTCTCTTCCATTTGCCTATGTCTCTGCCTCTCTCTGTCTCTCATGAATAAATAAATAAAACTCTAAAAGAAAGAAATCAATTTTGTGAGCAAACTTTGCAAAGCACTATATAAATATTATTATTATTGCTATTATAATTATTTTTATTATTGTCACCTTTTTTCTCTTATCTGTTCAAAGAATAACACATCTGAAAAACATCCCAAGACTGATGGAAACCAGATTTCACCTAAGCTATAGATTTCTCTATAATTTGAGATGAATGAAAAATTAAACCCCATTACACATATACACACACATAAACACACACATCACCTGCAAAGAAAACTTAAATATGATTATTTTGAATGTAAATTAAAAAGGCGCTAGTTTTTCCTCTAGAGAAATCATGAATTTTCTATAACTTGGCAATAGAACTCTAATAATAGGAATTTGCTCTCATGTTATTGGTTAATAGCTATGCATTAGCCCATGAAATTATTCATCCTTATTCTAAACATTTTGTTTTGTTTTAGCTGAAATCTTTCTATTCTCTCAAATTGTTACCTCAAATTGTTATCACTTTAAAAAATTGGCTGTGATTAGCTAGTCTTTGAGTTTGTTTGGCAGGAGCCCAGCTACAAAAAGCTTCATTTCCTTGGAACACGTCTGTTCCTCATTATCTCAAATATATCCTTACTTAGGAACTATAGTCACGTTCTTTCAAACACCCAGTCTGACGCAGGACAATGACCTTCCTCATCTAAGAGCACAGTGAAAGCCAGTGGTAGGAGAGGGAAGATACTCCAGTGACCCCTTGTCCCTGACTAGTGCCCTGGGCATCCTGTCTCATTATCTGGGAGAGAGGGCAGGAGACCATCTGCCTCCCCGTAGGGTACACACCAGCAGATAAAAAACTCAACCACTGGCTGGTGCCTTGCTTTCAGGGAGGCTGTGTTCCCAAGAAAACATATGTGGCTCTTGGGCATCTATAGAACCAGCATGGTCAAACCATAAATGCTGTCAAACCAAACATCTTGTTTCTATTTTCATTTGTTCAAAACTCAAATCAACGAATCAATACAAAGCTCCAGATCCAGCCTTCTTTAGCAAGAAATATCTAAAAGAACTAAGGAAATCTAGGTAGCATCTATTACACTGGAAAAACACATGATAATGTAGGTCTAGGACAAGGCCCAGCAAAAGGCAACCAGGCTCGTACAAAAATCCACGAGGGAAAGTAAGCATGAAATGAATCCATTTGTAAACTCAGCAGTAACTTTGGCTAGAATGAGTCTTCAGCTTAGTCTTCCATTCTGGGACAGGGCATGTCTGGGCAATCCTCTAGTCATCTGGAGGAAACACACCCCAATTCTAATTCTAGATCTGCCTCTAATGAACCAAGAAACTGAGTAAATCATTCAGGTGCTGAGGACAGTATCTGACACACGGTGGACACTTGTAGCTAGATGTATGCCTACCTTTCTGTTCCTAAAATTCTTCATCTGGAAATTTGTCTAATGGAGTAAGTAAAGCTTAAGTAAAGCTTCCATGCTTACCATGCATACTGTCCCATCATGCCTCATAGTTTAAAAATTGCTTTCATATTTTTTTCTCTCATGAAATCTTCCCAGTAACTGTGGGACACAAATGGAACAAGTGTCACCTTTACTGCTATGTCACAGAGGAGGTAAGTATGGCTCAGGCAAATTAACTAGCACTCACATAGCTAGTAGGTTATATAGGTTTTAAATCCTCACAGAGCTGTGAAATAACTTATAAGATCATATATCTAAAATTGCCCAGCACACAGTAAAGACCTCATAAATAGTAGTTACAGGGGAAGGTGACAGAGCGTAGTAATTAAGTCATAGGTTTGAGTTTTGTTTCCAGGCTCCATCACTCATCAATGTGTAAGGCTGGGCAAGTCTCTCAGGCTCAGTTGCCCCGCCTTTGAAGCAGGAACAAGAACCACAACCTCATACAGTTATTTTGAAGACTACGTGAACACCCATATGTAAAGCAAAAAGCACGTAACTGGAATTTTCCAGCACGCTTTGCCACCTCCTTAAAATAAAACAAAATAATGTATAGCATGCTAGAAGAAGGTCATGGTTGGACCAAAAAAAAAAAAACATACTTTGGTTTCTAAAATAGTCTTAGAATAGTTTCAAAGTAATTACAATGTAATATTAGAAATTATATATACAACATCTATATTAGAAAATCTAGCGGGAGGCTAAGTAACAGAGAAACAGAGAAGTATAAAAAGAGAAGGTAACCAAACGGGGGAGCAGCTGAGAGGAGCTGAGAAGATGTTGACAAGACATCAAAGGCTTCAAGGGATGGAGATTCATTCAGAGTGCTGACGCTGAAGGGTCAAAAGCATGGGATCCTCCTACCCTTCTGGTCAATATCATATATAAGTAACTTAGACATCTTTCCCTGGGAAATTCTCTTCAATACACAGCTCTTCTCTCTTTTTCTCTTCTCAAAAAGCCCAGGTCTATCTCCTAAATTTCCATAGAAGGAGCTCAGAACAGCCTCTGCCTTCTAATCCAGCTTGTCAGTGGAAGTCGAGGACTTTCATAGACTCTATCCAGGTGGGACACTATGGCTTGGGGAGGTCATAGCCATTTTTAAGAGCTGCAATTCTCCTAGTAGTGTTACAAAGCTTATTTCTCCCTGAGGCCTTTCTGGGACCTTCAGAGACTATTCCCTATGAATTTAATAATGATCCATTTTGAGAAGAGATACTAGGCTTTCTTTTCTGGGCCAGTTCTCCATGCTTCAAGAGTGCGAGAGTAGCATTTCAATTTCAATAAAACCATTCCTCTTTTTGTAATAAATCATAACAATTTTTGCAAAAGACAGCATTGATATATACCACACACACACATATATATGTACATGTATGTGTATTGGCATTATATTCTAATATGTATTTCCAGAAAAAAAAACATAAAAGACAAATATAAAATAAAAAACAGAATTGGTTGATACTCAATGATCAAAATGTGTGTAACATGGATCCTTCGAGTATAATACATTGGAAATTAAATTCAATGATGTCTGAGTTTTCAAAGTAAAGGCGGGAGGCTTCCAAATACACTTGCCAAAGGAGGTTTGTGGATACGGCCTGACCTGGGCAGCCAGCTCCATGACTCTAGGGCCCACTGAAGGGGTCCATGCAGGAACCCCTCAAGAAAAGGAAATAATCTTAACAGATGCTGATGTACAAATTTCCATGTCTCTCTGTATTCTGTGAATCTGCTTACTTGACCACAACTGTCTGGGCAAGGGTAGAGCCTTTACCAAGATCAGCCGATGTCCAAAATGACTCCCAGCCTCTGACTAAGAACCAAAATAGAAGTGGACATTCAGTAGAGGAACTGAAAGGCTAAACACAACAAGACCAAGTCATGTTAATAAAACACCATAGAGGGATCCCTGGGTGGCGCAGCGGTTTGGCACCTGTCTTTGGCCCAGGGCGCGATCCTGGAGACCCGGGATCGGATCCCACGTCGGGCTCCCAGTGCATGGAGCCTGCTTCTCCCTCTGCCTGTGTCTCTGCCTCTTTCTCTCTCTCTCCCTATGTGACTATCATAAATAAATAAAAATTTTAAAAAATAAAATAAAATAAAACACCATAGAATAACCCACGAACCTGTGCTACTGGCAAGGCAATAATATCGTGATCATTTGGGTTTCCTGATCACCAGGAGCCCCAGCTGTTCCATGATTTCCAGTCTTCCCAGGAAGGCTTGTGATTCTATTTCTCTTGCACACAAGAGGCCATGAGGCTAAGATGATGTGTTTTCATGTGTATCCCCTTGCTACGTGGCCTGTTCATTGCAAAGAGATCATCGTTAGCACAAGGACTCTCTCGGTCTCCTTTTTCTTCTCAGAGGAACCTGTAATCAGAAAATCTTTATTATCTCAACACCTGCCCAAGTAACCATCCTAGACCAAGTATCCCTGCCACTCCTGTAAATGTTTACCCTGGACTGCCTTCTAGGGACAGTCAGCTGTTTCATCTGCATAAATCTTGTCTCTCAAATTGGTTATGAGGTTTTGCGGGGAGGGAGGGAAGAATCTGAATCTGGTATAAAGCTGACCAGTCATCCTCAAAAGGGGTTGAGCCAAAGATTGCAGCTTATCAGTTCTTTCTTCAGTAGATGAGCAAATACTCTTTCCCCTAGAGATAAAATGCCCCAAGCCTGTTATTGTTTCTTATCTCTTTTATTTATCTCTCTCAACAAGCCTACTTTCACAAACATTCAGTACGTTTAGGAGATCAGAAAGCTTTCCAGTCTACCTAGGGGTATACTGACCCAGCCCTGTTGCCCCCAGCTTTTTATCTTTTTAAGTCTTGTTATCTTTCTGCAAATCTACATTAACTTTATAGTTATTTTATAGTTCTTAAATAATAAACATCATATATTTGAGAATCTTGATCCACCGATGCCGTTACTTTTTACCCCCAGGCACCCCAAGGACTGTGGAATCTTTCCAAGCTTCTCAAGAAAACAGAAGGAATTAAAGAAGCAGAGTGGATGAGTCTGACACTTCAACGCTTTGTTCTGTTTTCCACACTGGCCACAGTAAGACTGATTCTATAGCCCTAAGCAAAAATGGAAACTTGTTCATGCAGTGAGATTTAACCTCATGACCAAAAATAGTGTCTCCACCTTTAGATTTTTTTCCCCCCTCTGAATTGAGGTTTTGTGTCTAGAATTTCAAAAGACCAGCACTTGAGGTCAATCTTGGATGCTTCATTGGATAGCCTTGTCTATCAGAACTTGCATATCAGGTCAGAGAGATGATGCTGCACAAATAAGACATATCTGATATAGGAAAGATGCTAGAGTTGGAAGCTGACAGCCAAGAAAGAGTTCTTGAGATGTCTTCAGTGCAAAAAGGTGGTTTTATTAAAGCATGGGGACAAAACCCCTGGACAGAAAAGGCTGCACTGGGGTCATGAGGATTAGACCATTATATACTTCCAAGTTGGGGCGAAGGGAGGTTAGGGATAGTATAAGCCTCCCACGGAAACAAAATTTCCAGAATCCTGAGGAGGCCAGCTATTGTTAGGAAAGAGTCATTTATAACCGTTTACTAAACACTGAGTCATAAGACCCTTCGGATGTCTATCAGTGGGTCATATGCTTAAAGGATGATTGGCAGCATGTATCTTGGGGGCAGAGATAAAGGAAGTTTCCAAAGGAATTTTTATATGTTAAAGAAGACTTACAGGATCCTAGGGGGTTGAGCTAAGATTGTCTTTTGCTCTTAGCAAAGTATCAACATCAAGGCAGCTGAGTTCCTAGAGGAATGTCACTCTGCCTGTTTCAAGGACTTGTCAATGAGCTGTAAATAGTAAGGAAGTGTAATAGTTTTTCTTCTGTCTTTGTTTCCCACATCATATCCACAAGGCAAGTTTCATGGTCAGCCTGGGAGAAAAGGTAGATAAAGACTCTGGAAATTCTGTCCTAAGAAATTCTGGCCAGTGGTTTCCAGTAGGGAAGACAGGAAGCAGCCTAAGAAGAAGGCAACAGGAGGGTGAAGGTTGGATCCAGGGAAGGGAAGAGGAGTTTCACAAACTTCACCATGACCCTGCAGGAATCCAGGACTCCCCAGCATTCAAAGCATTCAACATTCACAAGCTTGCTGAGCATATCTTACCTTTATTTCTAGATGTAAAACAGCAGAGCCAGCTAACGATTATAAGTCAATTATTTGTTCACAATGTTACTCCCTCAGTCCACAAACAGTGTATGTCAGGTGCTTTCTAGAAAAAATAGCTCTCCATGAAGAATGCTGGACAGTAAAAACAGAAAATTCTATGTATATCAAATAAGTTGCTGAAAAGTACAGACTAGAGCTAGAAATGAGGCTATATCTATTTTTTCCTTAGAAAGCACTCTGGCCATTTGGTGAAGTGCCTTGCTTTCAATCAATACAAAAAATTAACTGAGGATTAAGAAAAACTGAGTCCTGTTGAAGGAAATGTTGGTGTATGTAGATAGATGCTTTATAAGGTTGATTTTGGTGTAAGATTGTCTATTGGTAACGAATTAGATTTAGAGGTGGGTAAACTGTTGCACACCCTTAAAATATTTCTGCCTGGCTTCTTGCTTCTGGGAAGGCAGGTGTCTGATTATAGACTTCTTTGATTTGAAGAGGTGTTATGGCCAGGATATGAACTCCTCTCATCATTCCTATGTCCTGTCATACCATTGGCTTTGACCAAGAATGCACTGCCCTTTGATGGTGCTAAGTTCCTTGACAATTATTGCCACTCCTCACTTAATCTTCTTACTTTCTTTCCTATCCCCACCCTCCAATCTCCATCCTGATTCCCACTTGATAATACAATGACTCTTGCATCTTTTTCCATAAAGATCTGTGTTTCTCTTATATTTTCATTCCCTTAATGTTTAACAAGTTAAGTGTATCAAAAATCAAAATTTTTTATCAAAAATCACAAGCCACATGCCAAGTGATTTAACAGAGTGTCAGATCCTGACCTGAGTTTCGCTTTGGTTCCATAAACACCAAATGTTACTTTTGATGTAGAAGCAATTGCTCTTCTGTTTAGATGTTCCTGACACCATCTAAATCCATTACTTCATTGAGATATTTTGCTCGATGTCTTCTTCCTTCTATGGACAAATTCATTGTGCCCAACACTGAACATCCTCCCTCCAAAACCCAGGCCAGCTATGATGACCCCATCAACAACTCCAAGACTGAGTTCTCCTCCCTGTTGATTTATGGAGGTTTGGGCAATCTGTACCAGCAGGAAAATAAAAATGTATTGAAGGGAAAGAAGACTGGGTAAATTTTGCTCCTCACACTAAATTGAACCATAGGAAATTGCTGTTTTTGTAGGTCAAAAGTGGTCAGACATCAACAATTTTATATGGCTTAGCCCAATACATGAAACAATGCACTCACAGTTCAACAAAGTAAGTCACAAAGTCCATCATGCACGATGATTATAAAAATGAAAGGTGTCCTGAAAAGTCAGTATATACTGCTAATTATACATTAAACACCTCATGTATGGAAATGCTCTTTTGAGAATTTATATGTTTGAGGGGTTACCCCCAATACCATCTATTTTTAAATACTGAACAAGAGTGACAGATCTCCTGCTCTGCATCTGAGGAAATGAAAGCACCACACCCAGGCAAGTGAGATTGATGGAAAAACATGTGAATGAAGGGCACTTTTCTTATTTTGCTCCACAATCCAAAGAGCTGATTCAAGAGGGTGCTTCATTGCGGTTGATAACTCATCCAAACATGAACCTCAGAGGGGGCACCACCCTCCCACAGGGTATGAGAGGAGGATCGGCCCAGAGAGACATGACTAATATAAGGTCATCCAGGGGTCCACAGGCTGAACAAGTCGTGAACCTCAACCTTACCAATGTCTGGTCTTTGCTTCTCCAGTAGCTGCATTTCCTCTTTTAAAGGCATGACCAAAGAACACAAAACCAGAAACCTTCATTGCTCCAGCCAACCCATCCAAGGGAGGAATACAGAGACTCCTTTCAGCAGACCCGACTTCTGTTAGAAAATCTGGATGTGGCAGGCAATGTTACATCTCTCATTTTTTTTTCTAAAATCATCTTCTCCTTTATACCCCTCAGAGTTTTAACTTTAAAAATCTCCTCTATTAAATATAATGGCATATTATATTTAATATAAATCCTCTATTAATATAAATGGCATATATACAGGCAAGCATACACACGTGGTATCTGGGCTGTATTTCAAGTAGAAGAATCAAGAAAAACCAAGGCCCAAATATCTGCAGTGAATTAAGAGCATGGTTAAAAGTCATTCCAATAAAATCAAACTATATTTAGCATATCCAGGGAAAATACTACTGTAAGATTATAACTTTATAGCATTGCATTATTTGCTCTAGACTTTTGCCCCAAAATATGGTTCTTAAATAAAAATAATATGGAAATTTCTTTTAAAAGAAGTTCAGCTTAGGGGCACTTGGGTGGCTCAGGCTCAGAGGGTACCCCCTCTGAGGTTCATGTTTGAACCTAACTCTTGATTTCGGCTCAGGTCAATATCTCAGGGTCATGAGATAGAGTCCCACACTGGGTTGTGCACTGGCCTGGGTGTGCAGCCTGTTAAAATGATCTCTCTCCCTCTCTCTCTGCTCCTCTTTCTTCAACCACAAAAATAATGATAATAGTGAAATAAATAAAATTAAAATTAAAAAATAAAAAATTCAGCTTAAAAGATGGAGGTGAGCTATATGAACACTACACATGCATATCTGAAAACCTACATACACACTTGCTTCCAAAGCTGTGGTTCCATTCTCATAAACTTTTGAAACTATTTAAACAGCTCATTAAAGCTAATAGGCTTGCAGCTCATTGCAAGCCTATTAAAAGAGGAAAACAAATAGGAATATATAGGTATACCAATCTCACCAAATATCTCACCTCTAAATAAATAGAAAAGGATGGTGTACTTTATTGAAGCTCACAGGCTCCCCAGCTTCATATCCACATCCATTTTTCCCACACTTTGATTAGAGTAAGAACCATCCACTTCCACCTCTCCACACTTTAAAGTTCATTTCACTTTATAAAGCACTTACCAAAAAAAATTAATAATAATAAAATAAAAATTAAAAAATAAAGCACTTACTGAGCACCTAGAAGTACAGCACAAGGCTAAATGCTGATGGAAACATAAAAGTACAAAAGGCAGTCATCAGCTTCCAGGAAGCTGACATCCTGTAGAGAGAAAAATCACAACACCCTCGGGTCTGTTTTCCACAGTGTGCTCCCAGGAACACACACTCCTTGATTTAACAGTTTTTACATGAAACACCAGCTTCCAAGCAAATAGGTTTGAGAATTACAAAGTTAAACAAAGTTAAATAATTTTCTCTTTATCTAGAATCTCTCAGAAAGTTGCTGGGCAACTGTGAGTTATGAAGCTGCAAGACAGGGGTGCATGATGCAGTACCTCCTGGGCTAGACTACTTGATTGTGAGGCCATTTTTTAAAATGTATTTTTATTGGTGTTCAATTTACCAACATACAGAATAACCCCCAGTGCCTGTCACCCATTCACTCCCACCCCCCACCCTCCTCCCCTTCTACCACCCCTAGTTCATTTCCCAGAGTTAGGAGTCTTTACATTCTGTCTCATTTTTACATGCCTCAACTTCCACCAACCACGCTCAGGCAAACACTGGGTTAGGTGAGTAAAGACTTATTGTCTGTTCCATTCATTTGGGAAGTTTAGAGGATAGAGACCACATGGAATGTTAGAGAAGGACTTCCCAGGGAGATTGAATTCAAACTGAATCCTGAGCTGAACTCAAAAAGAAGAAAGGAATTTGGGTAAACACAGGAAAAGGAAAGGAAAGGAAAGAAAAAAAGACAAGAGAGAGATTTTTGAAGAGAAAAGACATGAATCCACTAAATCTTACAGCCAAGTGTGAGCATAGCATATTTAGAAGTCAGTAAAGAGAAGAGTCTTACTAGAGAGAAAGACTCATGTTGGGGAATGGCAGCATGAAAATAAAAACCTGAAAATACTGAAAGTACTAATCTGCTGTTAGTTTTTCTAATTCTCCTGACAACTGACAGATAGGCATTACTGTGATCATTTTGCAGCTAAGGAAACTGAGACCTGGAGAGAGCAAGAAACTTTCCCAAGGTCTCAAAGCCAGTAAATAGCCAAGCTGGGATTTGAACCCAAGTAGTGGAAATAAATTGGGGAGGACTTTATAAAACCAAAATGGAGTGGTTCTTATTCTTATGTTAGAGATAGTAGAAGTTTGCAAGTACAAGAGATTTCTCAGAAGGAGATTGATGTGAAACTGGTATTTTAGGAAGATAAGCTCAGCTATGGTGATCAGAACAGATTAAAGGAGGAAGGAAACAAAATCTGGGATGGCTTTTGGAGATTGTTTCAGTGATTGGACAAGAAGACACATGAGACTGTACAGGCATGGTGTCAAATGGGGGTGGCTAGCGGCACTTGGTGATGGATTGAACGTTAGTGTAGTGTAAGGGGAGGGAAGAATCCAAGATGGTTTCCCTATTCCTTTCTTGACCTCTCTTCACCTCAGTGAAGGTGTAAAAATGGGCTATTGGGATGGCTGAAGAGAGAAACAAAGAGCTCAGCAATCTGGCATTTGGCAGAGTTCCGTGATACACAGCCTGGGGCTGGGTTATCACAAAGGATTCAAATACACTGGTGCATAGATGTGATTACTCCACCAGCAACTATTCAAAACTGTGATTTCTATCCTTCAGGGGTTCCAAACTTTTCTTTTAAAGGAGTGTCTTTATTCTCAAATCCAGCTGAGAACCACTTGTTTAAAAGTCAAGGTGGAAGTGTCTACAGTTCTAGTCTTAAGCCAAATGCTCTTGACCAAGCTCCTTCAACTTTTTAAGCTCCAGTCTCTTATCTTCAAAATGGAAGCTTATTAAAGGCAGTAAATTCGATAATTCTCATAATCAGCACCAAATGACAGATCTTTGGCTATTCGTCTTTGGAATAAGCAGTTTTCTCACTCTTCCCACCTCTCATCTCTAGACAACGTATATGCATATATGAAAACCCTCATAGTCCTCTGACACAAATCCTATCTTTATTCCAGGTTCCAGGCCTTTCAGCCAGGCTACATAGAGTGGTGACAATTAGGTTGTGATGAACAGCTAATTTCCTTCTAACACAAGGGAAGTTGTGTCTGACATTTACTAGATACACCAGCCTTTGCAGGGAAGTCAGAGCATTTATGCTTTCACATAGATATGTGAGTGAACTGAGACCCAACACATAGTAAATGCCTAAATCTCAATTATAATGTCTCCATCCCTTTTGCTTATTAGTAAAAACATCTGTCTATAAATGTGTAATGAAATGGTAATGTAATGTGTACTAAAAGGGTATAAATTTTCCATGGAATGGTCATACAAGCATTAAAATCTCTGGTCAAGTCATATTAATTTGTTTTGCTGAGTTCACCTTTTTCCTCCTCATAGAGACTACAAGACCATGCTTTTTGGTTAACTACAAACAGAAATCTTGGAGGGCCCAAATATGGAGTTAATTTCTATAACCAAAATCATGCCAACATTTCCAAACTTCTTTACCAATTTATGCCTTCACAAGCCTTTCAAATGAAAAGTGAAAACGTCTGAGATCAAGAAAGCTATAAAGTGACTACAAAAGGTCAGAGACCTTGGCTGGGAATCCACAGGATATGCATGGAGTGAGTATTGCCAGAATTATCGAGCTGGACATATCACTCTTGCTGTTTCCTCACATGAGTCCAGCAAGGTGCTGCATTATGTCAACTGCATGAGTCAACCCCCACAGGAATCTGGTCAAATGGAAAACAGATAGTGTATGGGCCACAGTGAGTACTGCTTCACACTATTCTCTCCCTGGAAATGAGAATAGGACTGTGGCCAGGATGGGGGTTTAGGGGTAGGGATGAAAGAGAGCCAACTGATTCTGAAACAGTCAAGAAGCCTGGGGTCCATCTGTCAGAATGGAATTCATCATGAGCACTAAATGATGACATGTGCTTTCTTTTGGAGTGGGGCAAGGATGGAGCTGGAAGGATCTTGGTATTACCCAAAAGCAGATCCCAAGAAAATGATTTGAATGCAAGCAATTAAGTGAAAGAAGAGCCTTGGAAGAACCAGAAGAAAAATGGAAAAGTGAGCAAGGGAGAAAAATATAGTACATAGTACAAGATGTTGTGTATATCTGACTGAGATTTAAACTGTCTGGGTACATCTAGGATACAGGGTGGATGGCATCTCGAAGTTGTCCTACTAAAGGGTGTAGATTATCCTCCCAGCAGTCATCATTGATGAGGACTGCTCCAGGTGCATTAACTCCCTGGCCAAGAGAAAGCCCCTAAGCAGAGTCATACTGCTTACAGAGAAACACTGCCATCCACATGCACTGAGGAGACCAATGCCAAGGAGACATGGGTGGGGTTCCAACATATCTGCTAAAGTCAACTGAAGAAGTTGTGGACATAATTAAAAACCAACAGGAGAACATTGAAGGGGCAAAGCACAGAGGATTTTTAGGACAGTGAAAATACCATGTATGACACTAGAGTGGCGGACACATAGCCTTATACATTTGTCCAAACTCATAGAATGTACAACACCAAGAGTGAATCCTAATGTAAACTATGGACTCTGGGGGGTTTACAATATGTCAGTGGAGGTTCATCAATTGCAATAAATGTACCACTCTGGTGGGGGATGTTGATAATGGGGGAGGCTGTATATGTTTGGGGCAGGGGTATACAGGATATCTCTGTACCCTCTTCCAATTGTGCTGTGAAGCCAAAACTTCTTTAAAAGGATAAAATCTTTAAGATGAAATAGTAATGAGAAGCTCGTAATTCTTTCAAATGTCATCCAGCTCCAGTAAATATCCTCTGAAGGAATGGCAGTCTTTCAAAAATCTGATAGTTGGGGACAGAGCTAAAACCAGCTTTTCCTGGGTGTGGTTATTATGTTCCATCCCCCGCACCACCACACTTGAATTACTACAGTAGCTGTCAGGCCTGCTTGCTTCTCACCTCTCCTATACACAGTGACCTGGTGGGTCAATCAAGTGAACAACATATTAATAAAGACCATAAATACATTCAGTTAAAAGTTCAATGCAATACAGCCATTGTACTTTTATAAGTCTTTTTGTAAAAATGAATCTACAAATCCAAAAGAATCCTTTGTCACACCTTACATCCCAAATTGGATGTAACAAACTGTGATCACAATATGAAACAATTTCCAGAATATATTGTTAAGTTAGAAGACACACACACACAAACAACAGAAAAAAACATGGCACAACCAGTGTGTAATGCATGCTGCCATTTGTGTAAAAAGAAGGGACTAGAGAATAAAAGATTGATGAATAGACTGATAGCTAAGCAGGTAGATATGTAAAAATATACAGGGACATACAAATATGCATGTCTAGACAGAGTATCTCTGGAAGGATGCTCAGGAAACTAAATCCTTCCCTTCTGGGGAAGGGAAATGAAAAATAAAGAGGAAGGGAAAAATTTCACCATTTATCATTGTATATTATTTAAATTCTTATCATGTGCATGCATTAACTTTTTTCTTTGAATTGTGTGAGACAGTTAAAATGGAAGGCAAAGGAATAATAAATATAGTCCCTGTTTGTAGCCTGCACTAGTTGCTCTCAAATGGGCAACATGTATTCCCCAAATTTTCAGGCTGCTCCTCTGATTAGTGCTTTTCTCATTGCTGTTGCTTCTTCCTACCACGCCCAGTGAAGTCACTTCCTCGGAGAAATACCCCCCTAAAAATCAAGACTAATTTGATCCACCACTACCACCACCAAATCCTACAACCTTTATTTCACAGCAAGGACACTGAATCTGGACAATAGGAGAGAGGCAACTATTGGTGTTCCCTATGCCACATGCCTCCAGTAGAGGTGCTAAATGGAACCTGGGAATCATTTTCTTTTAACTACCTTTTAATAGTAGGGTATGCATAGGAGCTGAAGAGCCTTTTGTGTAGTACAGAAGTTGTCTACCAAGGGCAGCATTCACCAATCCCAGCAATCTTCAGCTAAACCAGGGAATCATAGGACAGCAAGAACCCCCCTGGTATCTCTTCAAAGTGTCGAAAGCTCACTTTAGAGAGTATATACCACAAAGAGAGAGTTGGAAGAGGAAAGGAGATAATTAAAGCATAGGCAGACCTCTGATCTATACAGGAGACCACTCCGGTGATTCAGAGAAGTGGCCTAGAATCCACAGTACAACAGCCTATAGGAAACTAAAGGATTTGGGGAGCATTTTCCAATGACTGGAGGTCCTTCTGTTTTCTAGACCCAGTAAAATATGTGGACATTTGGAGAATGAAATTGGGACATGCTAAATGGCTGTGGAAGAGAAGGAGGAAGGCAACTGAGGGCTGGGGAGGGGATGAAGGGCAACTGTGGGACCCCAGGTAGAAAAAAAAAAAGATACCATCAATGCAGAAGGGGAGAAGAAACCTCTCCTTTAATAGCATGGCAGGAAAAAGTAGACTTTGGAAAACAGGTCAAAAGGATAAGAATTTGTAAGGAATTTGCTCATCAGCGTATAAGCTGGCAAAACCTTCAGGGAAATCTACATTACTAATCAACGTCTCCTACTATAGACTGAATCTTTGTGTCCCTCCCACCCCCTGCAAAACCCACATGTTAAATCTGAACACCCAGTGTGATGGCATTTGGAGGTGGGGTCTTTGCAAGGAATTGAGGTATCCTTATAAAAGAGACCCCAGAGAGAGCCCTCACCCCTTCCACCATGTGAGGACACAGTGAGAATATGGCCATCTATGAATCAGGAAGCGTGTGTTCACCAGACATTGAACCTTTCAGCGCCTTGAGCTTGACTTCTCAGCCTCCAGAACTATAAGAAACAGATTCCTGTTGTTTATAAGCCACCAAGTCTATGGTATTCTTATAGCAGCCCGAATGGACTAAGACATCTCCCTGGCTGGCCCTTACTCTTAAGTCTTTTTTTTTTTTTTTTTTTCACCTTTTCCATATTTCAGGTACTGGAGATCGAACTCTGTTAAAATTCAGGGTCTTGAAATCCCAAATCCTTTGCCTTTTGTTTCACTATTAGTGAGCGTACCTCCTTCTTGGTAGACAAGCAAATCTCTATATCAGAGTTTCTTCGTGAAGATATATAATCATTTATCCTCTTCGATTAGAAAATATAGTTGTTTGCCCAGCTCTTTTTTATAGATGAAAATGCAACAGACTTGAGAGAGCTGCTAAGTTACAAGTCAACATGCATTTCCATCAAGCTTCATACCATTCAAACATGTCTATATTTTTCTTCTCTCTTTGCTTCTAAAATCTTCATTTTATCCAAATGAAGCAGTTGGGGGTTCTGAAGCTGTTTCGTGCTCAATATAAAATTTACTTCTGTCCAAGTCTTTACTTTTCTGGCCTTGGTACTGGGTTTACAGTTCCCTTAGAAAGAGAGCTATCCAACTATTTTTGGAAAAACAATGCATTTTGGTAATCTACCAGAATGATTCCATGTTAGAGTTATTACAGCTTTTCAGATATCCAACTCCTTGTGCAGGACAAACTAAAACTAAACAACTAAGTAGGAACACCAGAGGCACCCATTCCACTGTCACAATTGTGGAAATAAGGTGCCCAATTGTCACCTTATTGAACACATACTGCCAACCAACTCAGTAATACTGAAATTCTTTTGGACTTTTGGGTCATTGTCTATCATTTTAGAGCAGTATCTATTGTTTATAAAAATTGAAGTTTGAGTCATGGTAGGTTAACATAAGGGACTTTTGGAACTTGAACAAAAAAATTTTCTAGGGCAACATAAAAAATATAAAGTCACTTCTTAGCTATTTCCTTCTTCAGTCTGTCAGAAACATTCTGTATAATTTCTTCTTCCTTTGCAATGTTATTCAAATAACTAGAGATCTGGGGCATTTTCTCAAGTAATAAAAATATGAGAACTACAGCCTGGGGAAGTGGAGAGAGGGTATAATTGTACATGAAAGTACAGCATTTGGCACAGAGTAAACCATCAATAGTGTTTACTGAATCTAGTATAATGACAAGAAGTCGAAAAGAACAATACAAGAAATTGAGTTGAAAATTAAGAAACAATCATTTCTGAATAGGAAACTAACTGAGCATAAAGGACACTCCCTTCCTGTCATTCTGGTTTCAAAAGTCTTTAAGCAGAAACAAGGTCCTAATCCTATACTGATGATGCCTGAATCCCTTTGCCCTCAGACCCGTCTGCAATCTCCTCTGGCCTGCAATGGGACCTGGATACAAGGCATGGACGAACAGAATGGCCAATGAGATGCAGTACTGTAGGAGTTAGTAATGGGAGACTAGACCATAATAAGGCATGGAAGAGATTGGACGACAAAGCACTTTTGTTTCCATTTAAAATATACTCTAGGGGCACCTGGGAGGGTTCCTTCAGTTAAGTGTCCAACTCTTGATTTCAGCTCAGGTCTTGATCTCAGGGTGGTGAGTTCAAGCCCCGAGTTGGCTCCACACTGGACAGAAGGGGCAAAAGAAAAAACGGAGAGAGAGAAACCAGCCATAAGTGACTCTTAACAATAGAGAACAAACTGAGGGTTGATTGAGGGAGGTGGGTGGGATGGGCTAGATGGGTGTTGGGTGTTAAGGAGGGCACTCTTTGTGATGATCACTGGGTGCTGTATGTAGGTGATGAATCACTGGCTTCTACTCCAGAAACCAATATTACAGTAAATATTAACTTAAACATTTAAATAAGAAAATAAATAAAATAAAATATACTCTACAATCCATGGTCCAACTGGATAAAGATACCTAGTCCTCATATAAAAAAGAAAAAGATTAAATAAACATAAATTCTACCTTTTCTATCCTTCCTTGATCCCAGACCAATCCTAAAGTGGGACCTAGAGAAGAATAAGTAAGGCCTCCAAATAAAGGCTGGGAATGGGTAGATGAGTGGAAATTTTTTCTAGACTCAGGAAAGGCCTAGATATCCCTAAAATATCCTTTGGGCCCTTCCTGCACAAAATCATAAAACAGACAACAAAAATAAGTTCTTTATCCTTCAAGACTAAACCCTTGACAGGGATGTGTCAATGGGAAGAGTTTAGGATCCCACCAGCCTAGACCCAAACCATTAGCGATTCTGCATCCCTCCAACCTAGAATATAGGGAGGGCTTGCTGTTTAGAAACATGGTGCTCTGTTTCCTCTCTCTGGATAGGAAGAGAAAAGCTTTCGTTCCCAAAAAGGTATGGTGGATGTTAAGAGGAAAGAAGAAAAAGAAACAAGAATTCATGTTGAAAACATAACTATTGGTTATACTACCTCTCAGATACCCTGACATTAAACTGATGTAAGCAAGATGAGAGCAAAACTCTGCCACTCAAAGTCTGCACCCAAAGTACATCTCTGTATTCTCGTAGCCTACTCAGCTGCCTCATAGCACTCATTACACTGCATTATATGGGACCTGTCTTCCTGTTAGACTTCATGGGGCAAAAGGATACTCTCAGTAAATGTTGCAGAGTCAATAAATAAATGTGCAAATCCACAAAATCTCGCAACAAAAGAGCAGCAAAATCTCACTTAAACTTCTGATCTGCTGCATAGAATCATTCCTTTCATTGTTGTGCTGCTCATTGGATGGAGTTCATGCCTTCTATGTGAACATTTAATTATCCATCCATTCATCCATATGGAATGAATTTTCTGAGTGCCTACCACATGGAAGTCACTGTGTTAGGCACTACAACACTAAGGGCAAGCAAAAACATCACATGTTCAAAACACTACAGCAAGCTTTCTCTATTTTTTCACAAAGTTGAAATAAAAGGAGAGCAAAATATAAGAAGTTAAATAATGGATAGTAGCTGCCAGACAGAGGACCAGAGATATGCTCAAGGGAGAAATAAATATCTTTCAAAGGTGACTTGAAAAGAAGGGCACTGCCAACACACACACACTAAGTCCAAGAAAAGACATTCTAGAAAGCAGAGAGTTATAAAATAGTCCCTCAGCAGGGAGAAAAGCCGAGTCAGCCAACTCATTCCTATATTGCTGAGGGAAAGGAACGAGGGTGCCTGACTTGTCTACATCCTCTCTGAGAAAGTCCAGCTGTTCCCTGGACAGCAGAACGCCTGCCCCAGGAGCAAAGTTGAGCCTTGCAGACTGATTAATAGAACAGGAACAGTTAGAGAATAAACACAGAGCTCAAGAATGTTCCACCATGTACTATGCAGTCAGGGGAGTGCTATTGCTCTTTTAATATAAAGCTATCATCCGTAGTTGTTTTTAAATACACAGATGTTGTAGCCTCTTCTCAGAGGGGATCTATCTTCTTGTGGACACCCAATCTGCATTTCGTAACAGAACATCTCACGATATTCCAAGAGATTCTCCATAGAAGACAGAGACCTAAGAACTATTGCTTTTATAACATTCTACTTTCTTTTTAATGAGCTTTGATTGATCCATGCACCTGCTGTATAGATACCCCCATTCATCCAAACTGACTTTCCAAGTTTCAAGCAAAATTGTACCTTCAAAGCTTAGCTTAACACTTGATTTTAAAAGGAATTGATGCCAACTGGAGGACCCTGATCATCAGAGAATTGTTTGTACAAAAATTCTCATAGTAGGATTCTGAGCTGGCAGAAAGAACAACAGTGAATGGCATGAAAGACTGAACATTGGAGGTATCTCAAAATGGTATCTAAGTGTAATGCTGACATGGTGTGGATTTTGATCCTTAAGTCCTAATTAAGCCACCTGTCTGTGAAAGAGCTCCGTGAAAACTCCTCACAGAGAAAAGAAACACACTGGCTACCTTCACTCTTAAATGGTTGAGTAATTCTTTCTAGATCAGTCAAGAACTGAGAAAATTTACTAGCGGTAAGACTTAGTATGTGCCTATAACAAGGGGATAAATGAATTTTTGTCCTCTTTCACTTAACAGCTATGTCATTTAGGGCAGGTCATAAAACCTCCCTGGGAAAGTTAGATTAGATTAGGACCCCTTGGGACACATTTGGAGGACATCCAAGGATGAGAAAATGACAAATTTAACCTAAAATCCAGATTTCTGACTTAGATCTAAAAAATTTAAAACCTTAGACATTCCCACATGGCACTAATCAGCTGAGGACATGCACTTATAAGTTGACTATGGTTGCCACTACCTTCTATTGTCTTCACCTGCCACATTTTTCTCCTATGTGTGACCTCCTGGTCTGGGTGGTCATTTGTATTTAAACTTCCTACCCTGTTTTACTAAATTCCATTCCAGAGCTGACATTTTAAAACTCCAGGAGGCATTTTAAACATAATATGTATGACTTCATACAAATGTTTCCTGGTGACTCAGACAAACAGGCCAGTATTTAGAGGGTAGAGACAAAGGCATTAGTGAAGCAAAGACTGCATAATAAAACAGTCTGCCCAGAACTGCTCAAAATACATTTGTTCAAGTTCATGACAATGTTTGCCTGAAGATTTCTCTCCTGAAGATTTATATGATTTATATGATTCTTTGGTATGAATTGGAAACAATCAGTTCCAGCTCAATGGCTTTAAAATAAACTAAAAGAAACGTATTAGATGTGAAGTGAAGGGTGTGGGGCAGGTTAGAGGGGGACAGTGACAAGAATCATGAGCAAAGAGTGCCTGAGTCACTGAGGACCTTGAGCTTAATACGAAAAGCCAAACTAAAAGCCAAACTATTTCTGACTTGAAGCGTAGTTCCTTCCCTACCATTCCCCTCTTTCTCTTTATTTCTTCCAAATTATATTTCTGTTGCAGGAACTATGGAGAAGTATATCAGGCAGCATAAATCAGACTATCCTGAGATAACAAATAGATGCCCTAATCTCAAGAGCTCAACACTATAAGGTTTATCTCCAAATCAAGTCATAGTTTGACACGGGTTGAGTAAGTCTCCTGTAAAGCTTTTCTCTGAGGTTGGCTCAGGTACCCCATGATACTTCTTTTGGTTACACCATCTAAAATAAGATGCTCCCAATACTGTGGAAAGGAGATGCTGGAGGATCACATGAGATCTTCTTCAGAACCGGGCTTTGAAGTGGACTATATAACTTCTGCCCAAGTTCCATTGACCAAACACAGTCATATGGCCCCAAAGAAATTACAGTGAGGCTGAGCCACGTAGTCTTCTTATGTGGACACATCACATTGACTCAACCAAACAGAGCTAAGTATGTCCAGCAGCCATATGTGAGCAATAGAGAGTGGAAGGTATTACCATGAGCCAATAAACAACTTCATCTATGTCACAATTTGGATTTTAGCCAGTCTTGGATGTACGACAGAGGAAAATAGGAAAATAGATAGATGGGGCTGATTGTGATGATGGGCCCAGAGGTCAGATGGGATCCGAAGAGGAATATAAGAAAGGAATAATCTTTCTTTTTGCATGGCATCAAATCTCTGGCATCGAGGGGTGTACTACAGCTTCAGAGTCAGGACTACAAGGGAAAAGTATAATTTTCTCTGCTGAGTAGGGCCTCCAAACTTGGTTATAATATGATAATTGGAGAGAACCAGCTTCGGGGAACCTGTCAGTTCTCTCTTATTCTAAATAAGGATAACCTAGTCCCTGTTCAGGCACAGAAGCTAACTTTCCTGAGGCCCATCTAGCACTGGATCGTAGACCCAAACTGTGAGATCCATTATCCTGTAAATTGCCTTATCATCAGCTTGGCTTCAACATGGAAATACACAGAGCAATATATATTCATTGGAGTTTACCTGGAGTTACATGTAGGAAACTCCAGAGCAGAGTTTGCCAAAGGCAATTAGTCAAGCAGTGTAGATTTTTCCAAATCTCAGGTTGTCCCCATGGAACAGAAATTCACAAATTAACCAGTAAATTTTTTTAATGAACAGTTACTGTGTAAATTAAAAAACAAGCCTCCTTTCTATTTGTTGACAGCCGCTAAAAATAAAACTAAAAACACAAGCTACAAACTGGGAGATATTTACTATACAGAACTAACAAAGGAATAGTATCCATAATATATAGTGAACTGCTACAAATACATTTTTAAAAAGTCAAACAATCCAATAGAAAATGGACAAAAGCTCCACACAGACATTTCACTAAGAAGGAAGCACAAAAGATCATAGGTATGTAAAGGACATTGACTTCATTTGTAATCAGGGAATGTAAATTTAAACCACAAAAAGATTCCTTTTATACCCATCAGATTGTCAAAAATTATCAAGTCTTTATTCTCTCACAATAATTAGTACACACTATTAAAGACTATGTAAATTGATAAACCCACTTTGGAAAATACTTTGACATCACCTAGAAAAGTTGAGGATGTATATACCATATAGTTAGGCACTTATTTTCCTAGGTATATTTCTTAAAGCTATTCCTGCCCATGGGATATGTGTAAGAATATTCGGAGCAGGGGTACCTGGGTGGCTCAGTCAGTTAAGAGTTAAGAGGCTGCCCTTGGCTCAGGTCATGATCCCAGAGCCCCGGGACCCGCTCAGGGAGGAGCCTGTTCTCCCTCCGCCCCTCATCCTGCCCCTTCTCTCACTCACTCTCTCTCTTCTCTCAAATAAATAAATAAAATCTTTAAAAAAAATATTCAGAGCAGCAGCATCAATCAAAATAGAAAAATGCTGGACACAAACTAAGTGTCCCCAGACAAGGAAATGAACAAACTAATTATGATATATTCATGAAATGTGCAACACAATTATTGTATTAATGCAACATCATAGTGAAAATGAATAGACTACAGGTACAAGATAGTATGAAAATGAGTAAACTACAGGTCTCAATGTGGAAAAATCTCTGCACATGATGCTGAACAGAAAAAGCAAGTTCCAGAGGAATATTATATATCTAAAGCTCAAAAAGCATGCAAAACAAAGCCATATATGTTCCTAAGTTAAAAAGCTGTGGTAAAGCGAAGGAATCTTAAACACAAAAATCAGGAGGCTCTGAGAAGGGGCAGGAGTAAGGAGAGGCTTATAATCCGAAAATCACTTGTTTACAAGGTGTTTCAGATTTGTTGTTGATTTCTCTTTCCTTTAACTTTGTGTGTACACAAGTACTTCATCAGTCCCCTCTCAACTGCACATATACAATATCTACACTCCCTCATATACATGATACACTTCAAAATACATATTTTTTCCTATGCTACTATGGCACACTCTGTTATTCATCCAATACTCTTTCTCCGTTCTCTTCCTTACTAAAAGCACTTCTCTTTTGTTTAGCATACCTTCCCCCCAAACAGATCACCTCTAACCCAAAACGTTTCTTATTTTTCCAACTTCCCCTGCAGATGGGGGTGGCCATGGCATGATCATTAAGTTATTCAGGCAGTATGCAGAGGGCCTTCTGGGAAAGATTTTATTTTATCAGTCAGGGACGGATGGAGTTTGCACTATCTTTTCTCCTTATTCTGGACATCCATGGCCGCCTATTAAACCACCTCTAACTTGGTAGAAAACAGCAGCCACTTCATTTTGCTCAGAAATGAATTCTGTGAGTCAAGAATTTGTACCGGTCATGGTGTGGAGGGCTTATCTTTCTTTCATGCAGTCTGGATCCTTATCTGGGGACTATTTCAAAGGGCCTGGGGGCTAGAATCATTTGGAGGCTTCTTCACTTTTATCTCTGCTTCCTGGGCTATGATGGCTCAAAGACTGGACTCAGTTGGGACTGTTGACCAAAGTCCTACATCTAGTTTTCCATATAGTTTGGGCTCCTCAGAGCATGGCATCAAGAGAGGGAGATTCTCAAAAGAAAGAGTCTCAAAAAAAAGCATCAAGAGAATAAGTGTTCTAAGAGAACTAGGCAAAAGCTTCATGGCATTTTATAATCTCAGAAGTCACACAATATCACTTCTACTATGCTCTGTTGGGTGAATGAGTCGCAAACCCACTGAGAGTCAAGGCGAGGGAGCATAAGGCCCACTTCTCAATAGCTGTGTCAAGGAATTTGTGCTATATTCTCAAACCATTATCCTCATTAACTTTCTCTTTTGACAGAGGATCTGATGCCTGGAGTAGCAGCAGCCATCTTGCAACCATGAGGGAAAAGCCAGGAGAAGAAAAAGCTCTGGATACCTTGAGCTACCAGACCAATGAGAAAGCTGTTACCTCCAGACTTTAGATGATGTGGGAAAAATTAATTCCCATTTGTTTAAGCCATTTTTAGATTCTAATGTTACTTGCTGGCAAAAGTATTTCTAGCCAATGTACTACCTCTCCCAGAGATAGAATGGTATTAGTAGATCTGGATTTGGAGTAAGCATTGATATAGAGTTAAGAAAACTATGTGGAGATGTTTGGGTCTTTTGTTATTATTTCTGAGTTTTCATTAGTTCCAGTTAAGCCTTGGAGAATTTCAGAGTAAAGCAAATTTCTAACTAGTTGACATAAATTTTGTGTATAAAACTGACATGAAAAATGCATCGGCCTCAAAAAATGGTGAACACTTAATGACTGCAAAGCACTTTATGGTCCTCAGCCAGACAATTGGAATGGGTGATTTACACTCTTATTCCCATTCAGGGTCAACCCCCAACAGTGTAGGAAATGAAGACATTTGTCTCCTCCAGAAATTACACCCATAGAAAACAAAGCCTGGAAGGGTCCCTAGGGATTCTGAAAGAATGAAAAAAAAAAAAAAGTCAAGTCAAATGGAAACTTGAGTAAAAGCTCAAAGGCAATGGGTACCTATTTTTCCTACAGTGGGACCTTCTCTGCCCTGCTGTCTAGATAAGGAAACAGGAATAGGGAGCCCCACATACACTTAGTCCACTCTATGAATTGTTTCCTGAGCTCACCAACTGGAGTTTACTGTAGCACCTATTTGACATGTGGGGCAGAGCATGCTGCCTCTTGTAACACATGCTCCTTTATGTGGGAGTGAAGTTTAGGACAGTAAAATAGCCCATCTTTCAGAGAATAGTTACCCCCAGCTCCATCTCCCAGCACTGGATTCTGAGCCTGAGAGGATTCACTTTAGAAGTTGCTCTAGGGTTGGTGAAGCTCCAGTATATGCCATTTGCCTCAAAAAATACACAGGATGCTTTGAGCTTGATGGTCACAGCAATAGAAAATGCAGGAATTTTTCCCAGAGAAGCTTCTGCTTCCCATCAGATACCACAATTCATTATCCCTGTGGACATGTCAGTGTGCATTCACACCTCACATCAAAGGATCCTCCTTGTTGGTCGTGGTGGTGAGGGGGGTTCCCACACTGACTTAGTGAGGGCCAGTTTTCAGGTCGTACTAGATCCACAGGAAGGCACAGCCCTGAGCACATGGATTATTCCAGCAGCCTTCCCTTCGGTCATGCAGCACAACAGGCCGCCTGCATGGGGAGACCTCCAGCACTGAGGCAGAGGGGAGCCCCTCCTTCCCAGGTCTGCAAAAGGAGCCTCTCCATCTTAACATTCCTTACCAGCCCAAAGGCTATCAGCTGGGGTCTTGGCATTCCATGATCTCACTCCAGGCCCTTGAAACACTTCCAAAGTCCTCAGCTCAGGCTCCTAAACCCCCTCCTCTATCCAACCAGGCTTTGTAATAACCCTTGGCTCTATAAATCCTAGGGCTGGTGTCATGAGTGTTCTAACAAAACAGAATAACCCCAATATAAGGCAGAGTCTTCTTGTTTTTTAAAAAATAAATAGAGAAACACAATTGCAGTTTTTTCTAAAGCTTCCAATTTTCTCAAATTTTCCATTTGGATGGTATGTGTTAGGCCCATCCTTAGTGACCCCAGCTAGTCATTATCATTACTAACAACAAAATAGAGCAGATGTTTATTTGGATAATGATGCTGACTCAGTAGTCTAGAGGGAACACTCTTACAGAGGAAGGAGCTGCAGTCAATTCTGCACGTGATCAGCTGCTGGCCCCGCATAGGGGGTTCACTGAAGAAACTGTACTAGCCCCATTTTAAGGTGAAGGTAGGTGTGTGCGTGTGTGTGTGTGTGTACAAGTAAACACTTGTCATTTATCCCCTTGGAAGCAACGGAATCTAGTATTTTGTGAGGCATTCTGTTTTGCTGCTTTTCTAGCAATACCTAAACCTGTCTTATTCTAGGAAAGTCAAAGTGTCTTGCACACATTACTTTGGGGTCTGCATGGGGAGGTATTATTGTTTCCAGAGTCAGCGTCCTGCTGCAATCCCTAAAAGAGCTCTTGAATGCTAACCAAAACAATCCCATCACTTCAAAGCTCACAGATGCTTATATTAGACTTGAAGGTGAAAGTTCAAGGAAGGAGGTTTCTTCATTTCTAATTCCTGCCATCTGGTCTGAATCTGACTCCAGGGAGAAACAGGCTGGCAGGTGACAGCTTAGAGCATGGCTGGTCTTTACAAATGCCACCCAATCCTCTTCTGTGTAATTGGTACTTTAATTTGCATATATTTGCATAAATTATACATCCATCAGAATTCTTTTGGTGCCCATTTAGGATTAAAATAAGTTTGCTATTTTTAAAGTATCAATCCTAGGTGGCTTTTTTTTTTTTTTTAATAATTGTGTGCCTATGCCCTCTCTCAGATTTTATCAGTCGTTGCTCTAGGAGGGTCTCCCAATGGTAACTGCTCTGCCGATGGCAAACATTCATTTAATAAATACGTGTTGAGTAAATAAATGAAGCCAAAATCTTGACAATCAGTGCTAGCCATTGATCCTGAGTCAACATCTGAGAGCTTTCTTGGGCTTAAAGGCCCCTAAAAGCTTGGCTAGATGTAGGAGTGGACCAAAAGTAGAGATGGCCTGGCCACTGGCAACAGAATAGTGACTCCTCTGATTCCCGCAGGGTGACTGATGCCCACAGGCCAGTGGAAACTTGCATCATGCCTGGCCACCTGCTGCCCATACAACTGCCTCCCTTCCAATGTGCTGGAGTACTCTGAGCACGCTGGGCTGGTGGGGTACCCCTGTCCTTCTTGAGGGCAGGGATGGAAAAGAATAAGAGTAATAATGAGATAAAGGCCAGGCTGGAATTCCCACTCAGGAACAGCCCCCCACCCCTGCAGTTCTCAAAAGGTCCTGCGGACAGTACTTTGTGTTGAGACTCTCTGCTCCTATCTCTGGCATCATTGCTTTCTTCTCAGCTATCTGAGAAGGTTTCTGAAGAGTACGTTTTCTCAAATCCAGCCTCCAATACTAAAATGATACTCTTTTGTGCTGTAAAGGAGCTTTTTCTTTCTCCTAATCCAGTATTGGGATCTAAGGAATCCTGGGCTTGAATGCACACAGGTTCTCTACTTGAATGTATGTCAGCACCTCTCGGGGAAGGTGAGCTCTACCCTCAGAGAGTTAAGATTAAATAGGCCTGGAGTGGATCCTGGGAATCCAAACCTAAGTGTTTCAAAAGCACCTCCATGTGACACTGAAGGACAGTAGAATTGATAACTCCGAACACCTCAGTTGGTTTGCCCATGAAGGAAATTTAGTTCAGAGAGATATGATTTCACAGAAAGCCAACCCCTAGAACCAGAGCTCTCTTGTGTTTAAAATAAAAAAAGATTAACCCAGAGTTGCTATTGGGAGAAATGTGAGTCTGTTTTTAAGGCAACAGTCTCTGGGGTGAGGTAAAGGGTGGAATCTTTTTGAGTGCAAGAGCATGGTCTTACTGAGCTTTGCTTCTACAGAATCTGAAACTAGATGCTTCCAGAAGTCTGTTAAAAAAATGAATCCATGATCTTCAAATAACATAGGGCCCCACTCACAGCCACTCCCCACTGCTTCAACCAGGTCCCCGCTTTTCAGCTCAGGTTTTTGGTAACACACAAAGGTAGTATTTGGGAGGAAGAAATGGATGCACCTTAATCTTAATCTTCCAGCAATCCAAAGAGTTCTTCAAACACTTTGCGAGAGATGGAGAACCTGAGTCCAACAGCCCTTCAGTCTATATTCAGCCCAATAGTGTTCAAATAGCAGTTTGCACCCCCGTCTTTGAGGCACCTTCTGGGATCCCTGGGCCATATTTTGTATTGCAGCAAAAGAGTATTAGAAAATTAATCTAAGACCCTTGGAAGCTCTCAAATTTCAAGAAATTATAAGAATGCAACACTGCAATGGTCAAGAGAGTCCTCCTCATTGCCCTTAGTTCTCTTTGCTCCCAAGACTGAACTCTGTACCAAAAATACAGTTCTGAAGTCTATTCTAACTGAAAAGTTGAACTCCATTGAAAGGCAACGAGGGATTCTAAATTGCATCACGCCTGGCCACCTGCTGCCCATACAAGGACAAACGATACATGGGCCACATTCACCTGCAGGGCTTCCTTTACATTATGCAACACCTGGGCTTGTGTGCTTTCCAAACTACCTCTCCCCAAAATGCATATTGAACACCTATTTTATATATGATGATTTGCATATGATATCTCATCTCATCCCCATAGAGATCCCATAAGGTGGGTGTCACCATCCTTTACAGATGAAGAAATTCTCCGGGTTACTCAGTTAGGAAGCACTGGCAGGATTTGAACTCCTATCTGCCCAGTTTCAAAGGATCTGCTCTTTCCACTAAGAGCTTCCCCAAAACACGGAGCAGCTCTCCTCGGCTCTCCAAGGACTGCTGTTTGAAAAATACAAGCTGAGCCTCATATACCCACGAGGGAAAAGCAACGTGCCTTTCCTTGACTTCAGAGAGCTTTCCTGGGCTGCCCTAAGGCTAGAGGCAGCCCGGCCAGGCAGCTTTAAATACACACATTTCCAGGAAGAAGGTTCTTTAGTTAAAACCTGCTGTTTTGAATTTCCACAGCTATGGCTTTGCCTAACTTCCTACAGCAGATGGATTTAAAGAATTCTTTGCAGGGCGTGGATGCTGGGAGCAGAGCTCCCTCCTCACGATGGCTCAGCCTGGTTGTTTTGTTTTTTTTTGTAGTCTTTTGTTGGTTGTTTTACTGATTCTGAAGGATGCAAAAGCACAGTGAGACATTTCGTTATCTTCCAAATAAAGTTCTTGCTCCGCAGTTGAAACATTTGCATTGTAATTGTGTGTCTTCAGCATCAGAAAAGGAGTCCTTTAACTTTTCATGGAGAGATTTCTACATTTAACAGCAGCCCACATGCCAACAGAAGCCACCAATGATTTGTTTTCTCTGGATTTGCTTCTAAACAATTCAGTTTTATACACCAGCAGAGAGCTTTGAATGGGGGAACACTTGCTCCACAAGTGTGTTGAATGAATAAGTGAATTCGAGGCTGCCGGTCTGGCAAGTCTAATGTTGAGAACTCAAAGAAGACACTGGACCCTCAAAGCCGGTAGCCCTGCTGCACTGAGCACTTCACACGCATGAGCTCAGCGAATCTTCACCATGATCCTATAAGGTAAGAGAATTCTTGTTAAAAGTGAGGAAGCTGATGTTGAAGAGGCATCAGAGCTATTGAGAAGCTACACAGAGTCATTCCTATCCTGCCCATCCTTTGTTTCCACCCCAGGCAGGGAGTCCCTGAATCCATTCGGAATAGGATTTTGCTTTTTGGCTCACTGTCAGACTAACTGCATCACAGAACCAGCAAGAGGTTCTCAGAGAAAAATGTGATAACCCCAGAGTCAGCCAGACTCTGGACTGCTCTGGGGTCATTTCTGAGCAATGTTCTCAGCACTGTACTGACTTGCCCTCTCCCAGAGAGGATAGCAGACCAGAGAAGCCAAGGGCTTTTTGATTTAACCCAAAGTCCCTTGAATGACAAATATGTGCCAATCAGCTCCCAATATCTCAAGACGTCCTGTTTCCTTTGGTGTTTTTCACATCTGTTGGCCCCCTGCTTTGTGTTAAGTTTATATTCATGTAAGAATTGAGGGTGAGACCCAATTGGGGGTGAGACCCCTGCAGTGGTCTAAAGCAATTCCTAGATAAATCTCTTCCCCAACCTGTTGATGGGGACCAATGTTAAATAGACTCCCCTTTGGTGTTGGGGATTTAGGCTCACCCATGGAGTATAGAAATTATCATTCCTTAAAATAAAAAAATCACTGGGGCATCCGGGTGCTTCAGTTGGTTAAATGTCCAACTCTTGATCTCAGCTCAGGTCTCCATCTCAGGGTCTTGATCTCAGGCCTCATGTAGAGCTCTACACTGGGTATGGAACCTACTTAAAAAAAAAAAAATCAAGGCCAGAATTTCCCCCTCCCACAAGCAATCATTAACCCCTGTGCTTTTCACCACTCTCCAAAAACTCTATTTATCTCCAAAGAGAAATGCACTTGTTAATGTGCTCTTAGACCCAATCTGAAGTGAAATAAGATGGTTTCAGTACCTTTTCTTATGCATCTAAGAGCTATTTTTATAATTAAATTCAAATGTTTAGTTATAAACAAGAGATTAAAAAAGTATAACCAAAAATGAAATGTGATGTGATATAGTTCTTGGTGAGATTCCTTGTAGAACCCTAATCTCAAATTTCCTGGAATCCATCCTTCGCTGTATGATTTCTGATCTTTTTGTGCCAAAATAGGCATTTTTTTCCTAGACAAAAAAAACTCTTCTTGGCTCTGTTAGTAGGAATCACTGCATTAAAACACAAAGCTACATCGAATATCAGTATTAGCATCAGGATTTACAGAGCATTAAAAAAAAAAAAAACACGTATATGCCTAGTACTTCTTATCAAAACTTTTAGAATCTCTCTCTTGACTATATCTGTTCATTTAAAAATGAGGGAGGTGAGGTGACATAATGATATCCAAATTTCCTTCTAATTTTGATGACCTAAATCTATAAATACATACAGTACTTCTCCAAAAGCTCTAAGTAGAGTTAGAGTTAATTTTTTTAGTGATTTAAAATGAATATTTTCATCACTCCAACATAATTGTAATAGAGTTGGCATTTCTTTCTGCTACATTAAGCCAGGTTTAGTGAAATGAATGTATAAGTTCTTTCGTTTTCTATAAATATATCCATTTGCCTAAAAAGTCAAACACTCAAATGAAAATTGTTTTATCAATACAAGCCTGGCCATTGGAATCACTGCTTATGTGCCTTCAGTGCCAAAGGTGACCAATGGAGGACCAGTTGGCAAACATCCACATACATTCTCCTCTCTTTGGAGCTTCAGCTCTTCAGCTCTCTGCTGAAGCCAAGACATGTCTGGCTAGTGGAGATTGTGACCTGGGTGTTGATTGAGCAGCAACTGAATTCAGAATGGACACTCTCCCACTTCACGTCAACAGCAGTTTGGCTTAACTCCAAGCCACATACAAGAAGCCGAAGTCACACCATACCACTGTGTTTCTGTTGACCAGAAAATCTCCAGCCTGCTTTCTGGGTCACTGAGGTTGCAACTGCAAAGATGCTACTACATCCCTTAGAACCTTATTTCAAATGTCATTCACATCACACAGTATGCGCATCAGAATCCCACAGCTTATAATGCAATTATGCGCTTACGTCCAGCAAAGCAAGGACAAGGAGCCAACAGACCTGGTTGAAACCAGGAGTTCTTACAAATTGACTTGCTTTATCTATAGGAGACAGTGTTTTCTTCCCCAATATGTATGTTCCTTTAATGAAGACTGTGCACACTTGTGTGCTGGGTCAGTGGAGTCACTGACACAAAGACAGAGCTGAGTCCACCATCAGCTTCACAAGTGAACACTAGTAGATAGTGACAAAAATTCTCTCCTTGTCCAAACTTCAGACAGGAACCTCTGAGCCCTCTTTTCAAGTAGGCCTTGTTCTTGGGACCTATCTTTACCGACTTGGTCCAGTTTTAGCAAGACTCTAACATATCTGATTAAATTCCTCACCGCCACCTCTTTTAACATCTGATCACCCTGACTTGCTTTCAGCAAGAAGCCCCTACCCTTGACCTCTCCTCTTAGTAACTTTCTACCCACTGACACACCCCCACCCCCAGCTCTGCTTATTGGCTATAAATCCCCAACATTTTTGCTGCACTCCAGGTTGAGCTCTATCTCTCTCTTCCATTGCAATAGCCTTGATATCTCTGGCAAATGGCCCCGAAGAGTTTTCCTTACCATCTTAAGAAGTGTCAGAATAATGTTTTCCTTAATAATAGGTTGTGTTATGTGTATGCTGCAAAACAAAGCATTTCAATCGTCTCCAAGTTTTATAGTTTGGTTTCAGCCATGGGTATTAAAACATGATCTGCTGTCTGAGGCCAAAAGGCTCCAAAGCCCTGGTTGCAGACGCACTTAATCCTTTCTCCTTCTCCCCTCCTTCCCCCCAATCTCTGGAAGAAGCAAAGCTGCACCTCACTTAAAACTACTTTCAGCATAAAAACATTCCAGAAGAGTGGAGCTGGATGCATGGGGAGAGGCACAGCAGCTCCAGAACTCTGGACCATAAAAAGGCAAGTGGGGGTTCCTTTGCCAAGAGGGGGCCCTGCTGCACCAGGCGGAAGGCAGCGTTGGTGAACGGGGGATGCCAGGGAGGTACCACTAGATGCCAGGATAAGGTTTTATGGATCATTGGAACAAGAAAAAGGCTAACAGCACCCTTGTTGAGGTGTTAGAATCAGTAGAAGAAAGCCTGAGGGAGAATAAAGAGAAAAAATTACAATTAAGGGGGCAAAAGCTGGAAGAGTAAGGAGGGGAAGTAGGAAGTTTGAGCCTCAGGGTAATTTCTGGCAGACCTCTAGCAAATGCCTGCACAAACCCACGCAAATCTGATGATGCTGTCATTCCCTGTCCTTTCTTGAAGCCAAGTGATGCTCTCCAAGTTTATAAAAGAGGGAACCTAAAGGTAGTGATTTGCCTGTTCACCAGTTTATACACATACAGATCAGCCCAAGTTAGTCACTCCGGCTTACTTTTATGGTCTGTTTCTCAGGCATCTGAGGATCACCAGCAGTAGAGTATTGGGTGATTTATTGCAGAATATTATTCTACTTTTCTCTGCCTTTTAAGTACACACAGTTGTTGGACCACACATTTATTTGGCAGTGGATATGCTCCACAAAACAAAGGCAGCTTTCCTCTATTCTACACATGAACAGAAAGCTTCCTTCATGACAGTTTCCCAGAGCTTCACAAACCCTCCTGCCATCTTTGTATCTACTTCCTTGGCTTAAGATGCCATTGGAAGTTGCCTTTGACTTCCTTAATGCACTGAACATGTGATTTCTGAAAAAATTAAGGGTGAGTATTGTGGACTCTGGTGAAGACCTATGCTGGGGGATGTGAGAACACGAGCAGACCAATATCATTCAGTCAGTGTCTTCCTTCCACTGTTCTCTGACAGGATCTAGTCATCAGAGAGAGGAAGGTCACAGCATGGCCATTCCCAAGCAGGGAAGCCCAGTGGGCTGGGTGTTCCTTGTTAGTATCTGTAGACCCACTTTCCACTCTGTCCCATTCTGTTCCCTGGGAAGCTGCACTCTGTGGATCATATCATTCCAACTCACTTGCCCTCTGGTTTTCATTAGGTTTGGCCAATGACCAGCACTGGCAGGAGATCAGAGGGTGAGAGGAGGGAGCACTTCTGGAAATGAACTTCTTCCCATTTCAGCCTCTCTCCTCCTTCCTCCCAGGCTCAGATGTGCAGTGACTGCAATCTTTGACATAAGACCACTAATCCTTTCCACTGGGACATCTCCCCAGGGAGCTCCAGTTCATGGCACTTTCTGGTAACCTCTCCAAATTCTCCTTCAGATCATGAAGGAAATGGCACCACTTCCTGATGGCACCAGTCCTTGTCACCATCCCTTGGTGGTTGACTTAACCTAAACCACATTTTTTTTAAAGTATCCTCTTTAGATGATATTTTGTGTGAGCCATCTGTTTCCTATTGGGGACTTTACCACTACACACCTCTTTATTCACTATTAGGATTTTATACCTATCTCAATTTTCCAAAGCCTAGCTCCAATCTAAAATATTTACTTCAAGTTTAAGATTATTTTAGGCTACATTAAAAAGAAGTGATTATAGGTTCCACTTTCAGAATGGCCATGCAAGGAGCCCTGAAGACCTGTTCCTCAGTGAAACAAACATAACTGATAAAAAATAATTAAAAAAAAAACATTTAAAGTCTCTAGAAATTGTCCTAGGGGAATATAGAAAATGAAGAAACATTTATTCAAGAAAAGCTACTAAACCTTAATAGGAACAGCTAATCTGTGGCACTTGAGCCATAACCTGCTAGCTCCCTCTTCACTCCAACTCAGCTTGAGGGAAGTTCCACTCATAATGGGTCTGCCCAAAAGGTGAGGCTTCCTCTCCCTCAACCTCCTACTTAAGGACCATGGTATCTCACTGGAAGGGACAAAGCACCAGCATTTTTCATCCTTTCCAACTTCAAGTTGGAAAGGCTAACTTCCTGGTGAATGTGGCTGAGAAATAGACATTTCCCATCCTCCATTCAGTACTCACTCACAGGGCAGAAGCCCTATACCAGATGTGGTAGACCAAGAATATGAGGGACTTAATTATCATTCCCTCCAGCTCACTCCAAGTTTCCACACCAGAAGAAGCAAGCCAAGAAGATCAGAGGCTACCATCCCCTGCAGCACCCAAAGCAGTAGATTTTTGCTCAGGTGAGGAGGCAATCTGTAAGAGCAGTAGGCTCCAAAGCTTTCCCCAAAAAAGCCTACTTTATTGTAAACAAAGTGTGGGTAGATGCAAGCCTAAAGGTGCTCTCAAGAATAATGGACATTTTGGTGGTAAATAATTAAAAGAAGATCCTATTTTTTAAAATAATATTTTTGTTAAAAAGCTAAACCAAAAGCAAGATAGTTAATTAGGAAAAAAAATAACCCAGGGAAATAGTTAGCTAAGATGAGCAATCCAGGGGTCAGAATAAACTTCAAGACTGGCCTCAAAAACTTCTACCTGATTTTAATTGGATCAGATGGTGGAGCAAGTTATACACCAGACATTGTCAAAATCAATAGAGAAACTGAAAAAAAAAATAGAGAAACTGTTAAATTACTATACTGTATACCAGAAACTAATATAATATTGTATGTTAACTAACAGGAATTAAATAAAAACTTAAAAAAAAAAAAGCAAAACAATAAAGAAATCAGCTGGCAGTTGGTGAAGCCTAACAACTTAGTGTAATATCAAATATTGAATATCTTAACAGAGAGCTCAGAGGTGGTAGGTTGTAGACATAAATACAATAATCCTCCTCCTCTTCCTCCTCCTCATCATCCTCCTCCTCATCATCATCATTATCCTCATCCTCATCATCATCATCAATGTGAATGGATTAAATGGCCAAATCAAAATGCAGAGATTGTCAAATTGGATTTTAAAAAAATATCCAATTATATGCTAGCTATTGGAGGCATATTTCAGATTCAAAGATACAAATAGGTTGAATATAAAAAGATAGAAAAACACACTATACAAACATAGAACCATAAGAAAGCTGGAGTGGCATACTAATATCAGACAAAATAGACTTTAAAACAAACAAACAAACAAAAAAAGTAACTAGAAATAATGAAGGACATCATATAATGATTAAAATATCAATTCCTCGAGCAGATATAACATGTATAAACATATATACGCCAGACAATAGAAACTTCAAAAATACATGAAAAAAAAACTTAACAGAATTGAAGGGAGAAATTGACCGTTCTACAATAATATTTAGAGACTTGATTGCACTACTTTCAATAATGAAGAGAACAATTCCTCCTTAAGACCCTAGAAAAAAAAAAAAAAAAAAAGACCCTAGAAAAAGCAGAGCAAACTAAACCAAAGCAAGTAGAAGGAAGAAAACAGCAAGAATTAGGGCAGAAACTAATGAAATAGAGATCACAAAAATAATAAATAAATAATAAATAATAATAAAATAATAATAATAATAATAAAATCAAAAGTTAATTCTCTGAGAATAAGAAAACTGACAAATCTTTAGCTAGACTGACCAAATAAAAATTAGAGAAAACTCAAATTCCCAAAATTAAGAATGAAAATGGGGACCTTTCTACTGACCTTACAGAAATAAGTAAGACTACAAGGGAACATTATGAACAACTACATGTTAACAAATTAAATAGCCTAAATGAAATGAACAAATTCCTATAAAGACTATCAAAACTAACCCAAAAAGAAATATTATCTGACCAGATCTATAAGTAAAGAGATTGAATTACTAGGCCCAGATGACATCATTGGAAACTCTCCCAAAAATTGAAATAAGGATTAATATTGTTCTTTTAAAACTTTTCCAAAAAGTGGGAGAGGAACACTTTCTAACTCATTCTATAAGGCCAGAATTATCCTGATATCAAAACCAGAAGATATCACAAGAAAGAAAACTACAGAACATTATTTCTTGTGATTATGGATACAAAAATCCTCATCAAAGTACTAGTAAATCAAACCCAGCAACATGCAAAAGTATTGTACACTAGGACCAACTGAAATTTATCCTGGGAATGCAAAGTTGGTTTAAATTTTCACAATCAATTAATGTAATACACAATATCAATGGGACTAACACCATGTGATTATAGCAATAAATACAGAAAAAGTATTTGACAAAATTTAATATTCCTTGACAATAAAAACTCAATAAACTAAAAATAAAGAAAATTTCCTCAGTGTAATAACAGCACTTATATAAAGTTGGTAGCTAACATCATATCTAATGGTGAAAGACTGAACGTTTTTCTCCTAAAATCAAAGATAAGAACGACCACTGTTGTTCATTCCTATTCAACATTGTGATGCAAGTTCTAGTCAAAGCAAGTAGGCAAGAAAATGAGATAAAAGATATCTATCTTTAAAAAGAAAAAGCAAAGCTATCTAGTGGCAAATAAGAAGGTCTTGTATATAGAAAATACTAAGGAACCTAATAAAAAAAAATAAAACTAATAAATGAATTCAGCAAGTTTGCAGAATATAAAATTATGATCCAAGTCAATTATATTGCTATACATATATAATGAACAATCTTAAAATTAAATTAAAAAATAATTCTATTCACAGTATCATCTAAAAGAATAAAATACTTAGAAATACACTTAACAAAAGGACTGGAATCCTTTAGCAAGAGAAAATACAATGAAAAGAAATCAAATGATGAAAACTACAAAACATTGCTGAAAGAAATTAAAGAATTTTAATTCTTTAAATAGAATTAAATATTCTAAATGAATAGAAAGACATCTCATGTTCATGGACTGGAAGACTTAATATTGTTAAGATGGCAGTATGCCCCAAATTGATCTACAAATTCACCACAATTTGTATCAAAATGATAGCTGGATTCTTTGCAGAAATTAACAAATTGATCTAAATATTCCAAAGGAAATTCAAGGGACCCAGAATAGCCAAAAACTTTTTTTGAAAAAGAGCAAGGCAAGAGAACTCACGTCACACTTCCTCACACTTCCAAGATAATTCAATGAGGAAATAATTCTTCAACAAACTGGATATCCACATGCAAAAGAATGAGGTTGGACCACTACCTCATATCATATACAAAAATTAGCTTAAAATAGATCTAAAACTTAAATGTTAAAGCTTAGACTCTGAAACTCTTGAAGGAGACATACATGTACATTTGTGTATTCTTAGATTAACAATGGTTGCTTAGCCTGACAATAAAAGCACAAGTAAAAATAGAAAAATTAAAAATCATCAAAATTAACAATGTCTATATTTACAAGGACACTCATTAGAAGGTTAAAAATACAACCCATAAAATGAGAGAAAATATTTCTAACTAATATATCTGAAGAAGTACTTGCATCTAGAAAAGACAGATAACTATTTAAACTCAATAAGACAAAAAAAAATAAACTCAATAAGACAAATAACCCCACTAAAAATTAGCAAAGGACCTGAATAGTTAATACTCCAAAATAGATATACAAATGGCCAATAAGCGCATAAAATGATTCTTAATATCATTAGCTACCAAAAAATGCAAATAAAGCCACAATGATATATCTATTCATACCTACTAGAGTGGCTATAATATAAAATTAAAAAAAAAAAAACAGATGATAAATACTGGTAGGGATGTGGAGAAATTGGAACCCTCACCATTGCTGTTGGGAAAGTAAAATGGTACAACCACCGTGGAAAACAATCTGGCAGGTCCTCTTACTTACCATTTGACTCAGCAATTGCATTCCTAGGTATACACCTGAGAGAAATGAAAACATGTTCAGCTAAATGACTTAGGCATGAATGTTCATAGCAGCATTATTCATAATATCCATAAAATGGAAATAATCCAAATACCCATCAATTGATGTGTGGATAAATAAAATATGGTATATCCATATAATGGCATATCATGAAGTCATTAAGAAGAATGAAGTACTGATCCATACTATAATATGAGTAAACCCTGAAAACATTATGCTAAGTGAAAACACAAAAGATCACATGTTGTAGGATTCCACTTGTATGAAATGTCCAAAATAGGTACATCTTTAGAGATAGAAAGTCAATTAGTAGTTGCCTAGAGCTGAAAAGCGGGAAAATGGGGAAAAGAGGGAAAATGATTCTTAATGGCTATGGGATTTCTTTTGGGGGAATAGAAATGTTGTAAATTTGAGGTGATGGTTGTACAACTCTGTGAAATACTAAAAAACTATTCAGCTGTATACATTAAATGAATGAATTCTATGTTGTGTGAATTATCTCTCAACAAGGCGGACGGTTTGTTGTTTGGTTTTGTTTTTGAAGTGATCATAGTTGTTTTTTCTAACCCAGGAAAGCAAACCAGCTATTAACGTAGTGCATCATTTCTCACAATTCACCTTCACACCGTCCACTGCATTCAGATGTGATTTCTTCTGCACAGGATGTGCAGGCAGTATAGTGTAATGGCTAAGAGCCAGTTGCCTGCGTTGGAGTCCTGGCTTACTCACTTACCAGATGTGGGATGTGGTGGGGAGGGGGGGTTCCTTAATCTCTCCGCCTCGGTCTCCTTAGCTATAAAATGAGGATAATAATCATGTCTGGCTCAAAGCGTTTTCAGAGAGTTTAAAAATATAATATATATAAAGCTATTAAAACAGTACCTAAGACATAATAAGTGCCATAGAAGTATTGCTTTATTATTAACCCATTTCCCCTTCCTAAGACTACCCCAGAATTCCCCCACCATGTGGAGGGACCAACAGTTATATTCCATCCCCTGGTCCATAGTGATTGGTTCAGTGACAGGCACAGGAGTTAATCAGGCCAGTCAGGGCCAGTGAGACTCTATTCCCAGACCTTGGTTGAGCTGTTTGGTAGCAAACTCCTTCCTCTCACCTGGCAATAAAAAAAAGGGTGCATTTACCCACGCACTCCCGCCCCAAGAAGTTCATGCAGCCATTAGGAGAGCCACAGTGGAAAATCTGAGAAGAGAGACACACAGGTACCAGTTTAAATGTGAGTTCCTCCTGGAAATCTTTTCCCCATCATCACCACACACAGACCAGATTAAGTGTTCCTGCTACACAATTTCATAGCAACTTCTCCATCCCCTAAGACACGTCCCAGTTTGCCCAAGGCAATCCCACTTTAAACATGTTGGTCCACTGTAATTATTAAGAACTCTTCTTTCTTTTGAAGGTTCAAAAGAGTCCAAGTTGGATGATAAATTAGATAATTATACTTTTCTATCACAAAATTTAGGTACTAAATGTAATTACTTGTTTGTCTGACTTAGTTGTTTGGCACTAAACCTTATAAAAGTCAAGGACTAGGGGCACCTGGGTGGCTCAGTTAAGTGTCTGCCTTTGACTCAGGTCACAATCTCAGGGTCCTGGGAAGGACCCCCGCATGGGCCTCCTTGCACAGAGGGGAGTCTGCTTCTCTCTCTCTGTCTCTCTCTCTGTCTCTATCTCTCTTGCTCTCTCAAGTAAATAAATAAAATCTTTAAAAAAAATTAATAAAAGTCGGGGACTATGATCATATTAGCCAGTGTTTTATTCGCAGTCTGCCATGAAATAGGTATTTAATAAATATCCATAATACATGAATAAATGAATGAATGAAATAATTTTTTAAAATGACCACCATGCATGCCTGGGTGGCCCAGGTGGTTGAGCACCTGCTTTCTGCTCAGGTCATGATTCCAGAGTCCTGGGATCAAGTCCCACATCAGGTTCCCTGCTCAGGGGGAGTCTGCTTCTCTTCTCTATCCCTCCCCCCTGCTCATGTGTGCACTCTCTCTCTCTAATAAATAAATAATAAAATATTTAAAAAAAAATAAAAATGAAAATGATCACCACACCTATTCCCAGCCCCAAAGTTTTCCTCTTTCAAAATCATCACCTCTTAAAACAACCCCTAGTGTTCAGTTTTTATGCTGATTTTACGATAAATTAAAGTATCTTGGAGAGGCAAACACATGGGATGGTCCCGTAACACACATGCCTTCAGAATAGCAATGTTTGCTCCTCTGGGAACCAGTAAATGGAAATATCCTTTTCTCTTGCCTTCAGACAGACACAACACCTGAACAGTTCAGAACACCAAGTTGAGTGAAGGCTTTTTTTTTTTTTTTTTTTTGGTTCAAACCTGAAACTCAAGGTAAAATTCCCAGAAGCAGAAAAAAGCCCAACCAGAACATCTTAACACCTTTCCATTGGAAAAGAAAGCAGTGCAGCCTTACAAAGCTTTTGTAGCAAATTTAAGTTGTGCAGAGGAGTACTAGAAAGATTTTCTACGTTCTCTACTTGCTTTTTTGGCCTTCATTTGACCTCTCTGCCATGGAGCTCAGCTTAGATTCAGCACATAAAGCTTTATTGGATCTGTAAGCCATCTAATTCCCCCATATTTTGCCATGATATTTTTTTTCATAACTATGAGAAATAACTTGCAAAGAAGTTGGAAGAAGTTTTTCATTTTCAAGAGCTGGCATTACTACTCACACTGCAGGAAGAATAAGGACAAATTTGGGAGATGAGACCCAGCACAAATTCACTTATCTATTTGATAGAAGAGGATGAAAAGAGTAGGGGAAAATACAGTCTTCAGAATATTTTTGGCATTCATTTAATCATATTAACAGCGCCCCAGAGGTAAATGTGACCAAATCTGAAAGGTTTTCTGTATTTTCTAAAGTTAAACTTAATTCACATTATTCTCATGCCCCTAGGGTGTGCCGCCAATGTTCTGAATCCAAAAGCTGGTTCAAGGGAAAGAAAGGAAAAAGGTGGAAAGTGTCCAACAAAGAAGTTAGACATGCTTAAGGGTGGTAAGACCACATGAATATTAACTGGTCCAATGCTAACCTTGACCCATCATTAAAACAAAAACACTTTTAAGCCCTAGGAGAAGACAAAGGAGACAGCTCTTCCCAGGCTATTTGTCATCTCTTTGCTCTCTGCGTCTCTTACTGCTGGCTCTCGGGATTGAAAGATTGTAAAAAAAGAAACTACACTTCCAATACTCCTTGATTAAATATCCCAGAGCAAGAAAAACCCGTGACCTCATGCGAGGCTGGGCTAGATGAAGAGTCGCTCTCCTCCCTAGGTGCTCAGAACTGGCTTTGTCATTTCCTTCCTTGCACTTGAGGCATGGCCGGAAAAAGAATTCTCAGCCCTGAATCGTTAGCCAGATGGAGAAGTCTTTTCTCCACCTTGTCATTTTTGTGTCCCACTAAATGCTTTTTCTTCCTTTCCTGTTCTTTAATTTCCCTGTGTACCTCCTAGAGAAATTTATTTACAAAACTATGAACTAACTTCCTCTGCAATGCTGTGTGCTGACCTACAGAAAAAAGCCAAGGGTGTGTGGAGGGAGCTGATGAATCACATGTGAATAGTTCTGATGAGTTAGAAGGACACCTTCAGAGCTACAGCCCTTACTTCGGAGCTAAAGTGGACACCTAATTAGGTGTATGTCAGACACCTCTGGGCAGTGGTGTCTATGGAATTGCCTTCCAGTATAATGAAAACCTAGATTAATTCTTTTTCATTGCGTTATTTTTATTCCCCACCAAAGAAGAAATGGCCACTATTTTTGTTATAGTCTGTTTTGAAGATATGTCAATATGCCTCCCCATCAGAAATCTTAATGCATCAAAATCTCAACCAAGGAAACACCTTATTTGATGCACAATGACTCACATCCAAAAGAGTGAATCCCTTCACAAAAGGATTCCTCACTGCTTTCTTTTAAATACAGTAGTATGGTTTTTCAAAATAATTAAAATTATCTGATTATATTTTAAGATTTACACCCAAGTTCCTAGAGTTTCGCATTTTAAAATGTACAATGGATGTATTTTTTTCCTCAGCAGATAGATTATAAATCTCACTATGAGTTTTCTTCCCTTTATATTGTCTACCACTGCATTGTTACTAATGATATTTCATGGAAATCCTCTCCTATACAAAATAAATATTTCACATTTATTTCTTTAATCATTTACTATTTTGGTTTTTGTAATGAGTCACTCATTTAACTAAATACCTGTTCAACATCCACAATGTTTCAGGTCTTTTATCCACTTTATAACTCCCCTCTTGTGACCTGCTTATTTAAATAAAATTCAAACTTCAGTCAAAACCCTTACCTGTATCTCCAATAGAGTACAAAACCTTGCGATGAATACAACTGCATATGAAAGTTCAATTAGTGGGGGAAAAGATGGACTTTTAAATAAGTAGTATTGACATATCCAGGTAACTCTATTTTAAAAAGAAAAAAATGCATCCATTTCTCATATCATAAAATAGGATACACTCGAGAGGCCTAGGTGGCTCAGCAGTTGAGCTCGGCTCAGGGCGTGATCCCATCCGGGATGGAGATCCGCATCGGGCTCCCTGCAAGGAGCCTGCTTCTCCCTCTGTCTGTCTGTCTGTCTCTCTCTCTCTCTCATGAATAAATAAATAAAATCTTAAAAAGAAAAAAAGAATAAACTTCAACTGTATCAGAAATTTAATCAAATGAAACCCTGCAACTATGAGATGAAAATATTAATGAACTCCTATATTATATGAGTAGGAAAATATTTCATAACCATGACTCAAAATCCAGATACAAAAAGAGAAAGGACTCCTAAAATTGATGTAAAAATTTTAAAGAAAAAAAAAACTTTACATGGAGAACACGTTGTAAAGAATGTAAAAAGGAGACAAATGACAAACTGGAAAAATATATGTAACTTATATCATGAAGGATAAATATCTTTAATACATGAACAGCTTTTAATATTTGAGAAGAAAAGATCAATGACCTTATATTGTCAAAACATATTAAGAAGCAATTCACAGGCAAATGGAATGACCTATAAAAAGCTCAGCATTGCTGATAAAGGAAATAGAATTTTAAACTTCACTGAGGTATCAGTTCTCCTTTACCAGATTAAGGAAAAAAAAACCCAAAAGTTTGACCACCTACACTTTTGGCAAGACCATGGGAAAATAGGCCCTTTTGCTCTGCTGATGGGAATGCAAAATCATACACCTTTCTTGGAGGGAAATTTGCCAATCTTTTCTGAAGGGATCTTGCTGGATATTGACCCAGCATTCTCATTTCTAGTAATTTAATCCAGCAACATACAAGCAAGAGTACAAAAAAGATGAACAAAGTTATTCACTGCAACACAATTTGTAATAATAAAGGAGCTGGAAGGAACCCAAATGTCCATAATAAAGGAGTGAGTGAATAAACCAAGATACAGCCACACAACAGAGTACAAAGGCAGCTGTGAAAATAAAGATGATCTCTCTAGTATTATGGAATGATCTTCAGATAAATCATTAAGTAAAAAAGGCAATTATAAAAAAGTATATAATTATTAGGAAGGATAGGATAAGTATTTGCTCATTTAAAAAATGGAAGGATTGAAATAATATTTTTAATGGTTACCTATGAGGAGAGAAGAAATGTAGAGGGCAAGGACATAGCAAGTCTTCTTTGAAAATACTTTCATTTATAGATTTGAGTTTGGCACAATATAAATATTTTACATAACTATAAAGCAAGTTAAACATAAATTGTAATCCTTAAAAATTGAGAGCAAAATTAATCAAATGAATGAAACCATGCATCAAGTAGGTGGCAAACTCACATAGAGGAACTATTCCAAATGACTTTGAAACACTGTAAGCTAACTATACACTCTTATTAGGACATACTCTACAAACAAATAGAACTGCAAACAAATCCTAAAATGCTTTCAATAATCAAATCCTTGAGCTTAGTAGCAGGTATTGTTATTCTGAATCTGTTACACGTGTACTGTTTGATTAAACAAGTAATTGTGTTAGTGTTATCAAAAGCCAGGATTTTGATAAGAAAAGAGATATAAATGCAAGATCCATAAGTCAACAATCTGTGCCCTAAATTTGAATCTGAAATATCAGCATGAACTTTTGTATTTTATAAAACAAAAAACAAAAAGAACAAAAACAAAAAGTATTTCCTAACTCTGTCCTCTGAAAACATCTAGAAAAAAATGATAAACTCAGGAGCAATGAGCAAGCCTACGATCCCATATCGCTGTTTCTATAAATCCATCCTAACTCAAAGGAATCATATTCCTGTGGGAAAATAGTGATTACAAGTCTAAGAAAGGAAATGTAGATGAGCCTTGAACATCTTGTCATACCGTAAATCAAGGAAGCTCTCAAAGTTTACTGGGATTGCTAAAAGATTCAGAAGACAGTTTGAGTAAGTTTTCACTGGCCAAAGATGGACAAATTTGAGTATCAAAAGATAATGACTGCACTCAATCAAAACACATCAAATATGGGATCCCTGGGTGGCGCAGCGGTTTGGCGCCTGCCTTTGGCCCAGGGCGCAATCCTGGAGACCCGGGATCGAATCCCATGTCGGGCTCCTGGTGCATGGAGCCTGCTTCTCCCTCTGCTTGTGTCTCTGCCTCTCTTTCTCTCTCTCTCTCTCTCTGTGACTATCATAAAAAAAAAAAAAAATCAAATATGCTTATTTCATAAAAAGTAATTTCTTAAATTAAATGGGTCACTTTTGAAGGATGCTAACTGACCAACTAATGTTTTTGAAAGCAGATTAAGGGAAAGAATTAAGCATTTATCAGGCCTTGCCTATTCAAACTGCACTAGAGTAACCAAATAGCAGTTAAGTCTACTTATCACTACTAAAGATAGCAGATAAATCTACTAAATGCAAATGGGATGATATAATTTAACTATCATCATTTTGCAACCCTTGATAAACAGCAATAGTTATCAATGGCTTCCAATTTTTTTTGAAAAACAGACGATCTGACACGGTGTATCTCCTGGTGAAGTGCACAATACCACTTAACCTGTGTTCTTGCTAGAAATAAATAAGCAAACTTGGATCTGATTAAGCCTTAACATCTAACAACTAATTTACAAGACATACAGGACATGTTAAACAGTCCTCCAGGGATACAATCAGCAAAATCCAGACTGTAGAGAATCTGATGGGATGAATTGCCTGGTTTCTTCACCAAATACATTACAAGAAAAAATAAAATGGAGATGAAGGGGGAATATGTAGACCAAGTAAGACTAGAGATACATCAACCAACTACAGTGTATCATCTTATTTAGATTTAATTTTTAAAAATTGTATTTTAAAAAATCTGAGGCAATTTAGGAAATTAAAAAATTGATAAAATACTTGATTATATTGAGGAATGATTGATATCTTTGGTGTGATCCTGGGACTGTGATTAGGTTTGAGAAAGAAGTCCTTACTTGTAAACATTTATTGATAAAATCATAGCAGATCTAGGATTTAATTGAAAACAGTTGGAGCCAAGAAAATAGTGGTTAGGGGTTTAGATAAAACAAACTAGGCCATTTGTTGGTAACTGTTGAAGCTGGATGATGAGTACACAGTCCCTACACGGATATGGATATATATATAACGGCTGGCTCTGAGAAACATCAAAATATGCTAAGTAGTTAAGAGCCCTGACTTCCAGTTTGGTCCCAATACTAATACTGTGACATGTAGTCTTAGCCAATCCATACTCTCTAAGACTCAGTTTCCTTGTAAGCAAGAGGAAAGGGATGAATTAGATTACCCTAGAAGCCTCAGAGAATGTTAGAAGTGAAGGAGCTTTGAGGATCACTCAGTCTAACATGCTTGGGTTATAGAAGAAACAAATTCTGAAGTGCCTATGTCAGTTGGATATGATAATCCAATTACTAATTCTTCCAGTCACATTTATTTATAGTAACACTTCACTCCCTTCCCCCAAGTGAAATTAAATTAGCTTTATTTTTTTTAATTTAACAAATTTCCATTTAATCATTTTCAGTATCATTAAACAAACAATCCTGGTATACACTATGTGTATTTTCTCTCTTTTTTCTTTTTCTTGCTGAAGTAGAGTTAAAATACAGTGTTATATGAGTTTCAGGTGTACTATATAATGATCCATCAATTCTACACATTACATCACAATAATTGTACCCTTAATCCCCTTTATCTATTTCACCCATCTCCCACCCACCTCCCCTCTGGCAACCACCCATTTGTTCTCTCTAGTTAAGAGTCTGGTTTTTATTATTGTTGCTTGTCCTTTTTTAATTTGTGTGTATTTTTAAAGTTTCATTAGAAATTTTTTAAAGAAGAATATATAGATACTTAGAGTGCCCAAAACAATATACCAAACTCCAGTTAATAGACAAACTTTTTTTTCCTTTCTGTAGTTCAGAATTATTTCAAATGTTTTAAATATACATTCAATTTTCCATTAGAAAAAATGGTTCATAGAGGTTGGCCTAGGCCGATTGTTAGAGGAGAAAATGGGTTAATGAAAGGGTGACTCAGGAAGGTATGTTTAAAGAAAGGAGTTTGTTGAAAAGAAATTTGGGAGCAGTATTTGATTCTAAAAAATGTAAAATGAACCTTCACAAGGAAAATAGACTCAGGACAGTCATGAGCTAATGTTCCCTGATAAGGACACTGGGACAGGTCTGACCTATGCACTCTTTGGCTGCCTGGAGCCAGGACTGGTCCTGAAGGCTAGAGCCAGGGTGAGCAGCAGGTGTATCTGTGAGCTGACTCATAGAAGATGCTCAAGAGTCAATGTTAGCCAAAGTCTTTAGAGACAATCAGGCCAGGAAGACCAAATATAGTCTTTTAGGTCTGTAGAACAGAATCAGGACTCAAAGTGAAAGATAAAGCCTGGGACGCCTGGGTGACTCAGCAGTTTAGCACCTGCCTTTGTCCCAGGGCATGATTCTGGAGTCCCAGGATCAAGTCCCATATCGGGCTCCCTGCATGGGACTTGCTTCTTCCTCTGCCTGTGTCTCTGCCTCTCTCTCTCTCCCTCTCTCTCTCTCTCTCTCTGTGTCTCTCATGAATAAATAAAGACTTTAAAAAGAAAGAAAGAAAGAAAGAAAGAAAGAAAGAAAGAAAGAAAGAAAGAAAGAAAGCTGAAGCCAAGCAGGTTTAGCCCAGAACTGAAAAGAGATCCCTTGTGATTGCCCAAATTGAATTTAAATATCCAATATGCCTTTACTGGCCACTGGTCCCCTAATACAAGGAAGAGGGGTGAACTGTGTGGATTGAACTAGTGTCTTTGATATGCAATAGTTTACCCTAAGTTATGAGGCTGGTGGGCTGCAAAGGGCAATACTCACGATCAGGTTTAAAGCTCGCACAGAGTCATCCTTAAGCTCTGATGAAATGCCAGTCTAATTTCTTCACCAAGGAATCACAAGGCACCTTCCATGTGCCACACAGCATGGTAGGTAGTGAGAAATTCATTACAAAGGGCAAAACTACAGTACCACTTAGACCCTCCACGCTACCCTCACCCTGCCAATCCCTTACCCAGCAGAACTACCTCCCCTTAAAACAAAATTAACAAAATACTGATCATGTCATTTCTATGCTCTCAAATCTCCATTTGATACCTGTTGCCCACAGAAAAAAATATTTCAATTACCTAGCATAGAACACCAGACACTTGACAACATGCAGCTCAGTCTCCCCACATTCTGCTCTGGACCTGAGGCCTTGAACTGGAGCCAACCATCTCATTCTTTCATACTTCAAGGTCTTTGCGTGTGTGTAAAATATTCTTTCCCCTTCTCCATCCAGCCTTCCCAAACTTCCAAAGCCAGTTTAATTGTTACCTTCTCTGGACCTCAAAGTTAGGTTAAGGCTCCAACGGTGTGCTCTCATGGCCACCTGTACTGCTGAACTATCATAATGTTTATCATACTTACTATCACTGCAATTTTAGCTGTTCCCCCCACCACCCTTTTTTTCTGCATTCCTCAAATATAATGCTCATTGCTAGCACTGTAGTTACCTCTTTACTACCCTGTCACTTTAAGGCAGAAACGGAGTTACTCACTCTGTATTCCCCAGTCCTGCAAGTTGCTTGGCAAGTGGGAGGTAATTCACTCATATGTGTTAGGCTGGGCAGGGTGGTCAGGGAGAGAAGGGAGAAGGAAACAAAAACCAGCAATTAGATTTTTCTAATCTAATTGCAGTTTAATTTGCAATTCCAATTTTGAAACTCCAACAGTGGTCAACAGATTAAAACTCAAAAAGAATAATAACCGGAATTCACTTTCACCTAAAATTAGAAGGTAGGTGGGAAGGAGGACTTTGTGAAGGGAGGAGAGAGCGGAGTAATGGAGAGTCATGGAGAGGAGTCAGGACAGAAAACTGTGGTTGTCGCCTGCCTTTGTTGCTCTGTCTTCCTCTTTGATCCACATGCCCCACCAAACAGGCGCTGCCCTCAACCCACCGCCCCAGATAGGTACACAGTGAGTTAGCACTGTGATTACATCAACGTCAGGCATGCGCATGAAAATGGACAAAGACAGGAAGGAAAACACAAAAGTGAACAGTACAATTAAAAGTTACATAATTTTTTTTCGTTTCCTTTAATGTTATGATTAAAATAATATTCTTCGACTTGACAATAGGTAGTCTTAACAATAACTCTAAGCTAAAAATGGCAAAGTTGCTGATACACAAATAAGCACTGAGGTTTAGGTGACTAATAAACAATTTTAGGGATTGTTACTTTCAGAATATTGCTTAAATTGGAATAATAAATCTCTCCTGTTAGATGTCATGAGGAAGCATGGAAATAGGAAAAAACACACTGGGGTAAGGTTTCTCCCCAAAACCCCTTGTAATCTCTAGGGAAATACTTACTCTCATTTTTCAGGAAGATAAAATACTCTTTTCCCCCCAGCACCTCTGGCAAAATATGGTAGACATATTTCAATCAGTAGCTACAGTAAGTTTTTTATTGAAAACAATATAAAAATGGAAAATTTTTTACAAAGGAAATGACTGCAATGTTTTGACTTTGATATTAATTCGATTTCTTTTATAAAGAAAGCACATGAGCTATGAGGTCTCAGCAGGATACAGTAGACATTAAAGGAACAAAGTATGAATAATTTGAACTATTGTCCAAATCCATAATTCCCTTCTAGGAAATCCTCTGACTAAAGATAAATAAATAAATAATCCCATAAATTTTGTAGTTTCTCATTGCAGTTCGTTACTGTTTTTTATACAATGAAACAAGTGCGCATACTTAAAAGTTTCAACCCATCTTCAAAGTTCCCTGAGGAGTCATTTTCTTGTTTGATATTGGCTAGTCTACTGTAAGCAAATAATTCAACAATTTCAAAATATGCTTTGTAAATAAGCATCTAAAGGATCTTCTCTTCACCAAAATGCAAACTGAAAACCAGCTCCATGCCATCTGGTTGCTAAATGTCATCACTCAGACCTCTAACTCACTCATCAAGATAGAACCAAGCACAACTTTGGACAGACTCATGAAGTGTTCAGTCCCGGAAAATGCATTCCAGCTCATGTGACTGTCCCACCAAATACATCCCGTGTCTGGGCAAGTGATCAGAGAAGTGCTGAAGAGAAAAAAATCTCCCCCAGTGACATCTTAAAATGCCTAGAACTCTGACCATGGCCAATGACTTTGGCTTAAGCCTCTGCTTCTCAGTTTTCCACCCAAGAATCCCAATGGGAAAAGAAGTGAAAACCAATCCCAGGATAGCTAAGACCCAGCCCAGAGTACTTTACCAAAAGTAAAAATTACTTACTTTTAAGATATGGGGAATTTTGATTTCTACTGTAATATGCACCTCTATTTGCTTTCATAGGAAGGTAATGTGGGTTTTTCCCAAGAAAACCTTCAAGTAAATTTGAAGCTCCAAGAAAATGTGTAGTGCACATCCTGTTGAATTTTTCCGTAAGTGATGGGCCAATTTGGGAGGCCTGGACAGAGGTAAGGCCTTCCAGACCCCCGTCGGATAAAATGGCAATGGGTTCTTTACAAGGAGATGCATATTTGGGATGATTTTTATCAGCTATTAACAGCTTGGCATGCACAGATTTATGAAAAGAACCGGCCAGTCTTCTAGCAAGGCCCTGAGGTAATGAAACCCAAACAGAGCAAGTTTAAACAGCAGATGTGTAGGGCAGCCAGGTAAGAAGGCCAGATCACATCCCGCAGGGGCAGTCTACATGGAGGGGCAGAGGAACAGTTGTGACAGTAAAGACACAGCAAGCCCGGGGTTGGAAGGTTCCAACAAGAGGAGGAAGATTTCTGCAGGAAGGAGGAAGGATTCAGAGATGGACTTTTCCCACATCTTCTATTTATCAAGAGCACCCCCAAGCATATCACCAGGAATGAAAACATAAACATCTGCTTAAAGCATAATCAGCACAGGGACTCGGAAAGTGGCTGGTGTGGGTCCCTTCTAATGGTTCTCAGAAGCCCATGAAGAATGGAGCAAGAGATAAAGAGAAACAGACAGACTCCTCGGCCACAGTCACGTTTTCTCCTCGCCGTTCCCACCAAACCGATTTGCAGATGAGGGTTATTTCCTAGGCAGCAAATGTTATTTGTCAGGTAATAAGAGCTAAGCAAGCCAACCTTATTTCCTAAACAAAGATAAACCTGGATTCCAGTAAAGGGTACCGGTCGATTGCAGATCCACTGGCCCAAGAGACGAGTCAGAAACAATGCCTGGAACATAGGTTACGGAATGCTTTTCAAATATCTGAGATATGCACATTCCAAAGTACCACATGGCCTGAATAAACAAGAAATACTACTTAACATACTTACTACTTAAAAACCTGAGAGTTCCCGGACTTTGTATAAAATAGCATGCTAACTCATTCTGGAAGGCTCATGCTGTTTATCCTTCCAGATATAAAAGAAAACATGTATCTCTTGCCTGCCCTCCTCTTCTATCTTCCCCAAATGTGCTACATATCTAAGAGGAGTTTTTCTAGAAGAATAAAATACTCTCTGACATTAAAAATAGCAGTTTACTCTGCACTCTGTCCTTTCAAAATTGAATCACAATCGTGAAAGCAAGGGTCACTCTATCTACTTCTTTTATGTCTCCTCTGGTCAATAGTCTATACAAGAGAATCCAGAAATTCCCAACTGGTTTTGCAACAATACATGGCATGTCCAGCTGACTCAGAAGCATCACAAAATCTTTAAACAACAATTAATTTAAAATTTAGTACATAGGGGACACCTGGGTGGCTCAGTGGTGGAGCAACTGCCTTTGGCTCAGGTCTTGATCTTGGGGTCTGGGATCAAGTCTCACATCAGGGGCTCCTTGCAGGGAGCCTGCCTCTCCCTCTGTCTACGTCTCTACCTCTCTCTCTCTGTGTCTCTCATGAATAAATAAATAAAATCTTTAAAAAAAATTAATACATACAATTAGTTCCATATTGGTATAAAAAATAATTGTATGCCATACAGCAGTAATTTTTTTTTTAAGATTTTGTTTATCCATTCATGAGAGACACAGGGAGAGAGGCAGAGACACATGCTCCCTCACAGGCAGAGAGGGAGCCCAATGTGGGACTCGATCCTGGGACCCCAGGATCACAGCCCAAGCCAAAGGCAGATGTTCCACCACTGTGCCACCCAGGTGTCCCCATACAGCACTATTTTGAGGGAAGATGCAAAGTGTCACAAAAATTAAGAAATTGGTCAAACCAGTTTGCCAAAAAAAAAAAAAAAAAAAGCCAAAAAACAAAAAACTGGTTTCTCTTACTCTAAAAATTGTTGGGAACTGCTACAGTGGCCCCTCCCCACTTATCTGTGCAGGAGCCACCAAGATAGAGTATATAGCTTCATCCAGGGTCTCCTACGTTCAACATCACGCACAGGCTGCTGCCTCTCACCAGCAGTTAAGCTCTTCTGGCAAGAACTGCCTGCAGCCCGGCAGTGGCTTCTCTCAACCTCCTTCTGGGCTTTAGAAGGATCTCGCAAGAGCTTCTCCCTGGCTGCCCTCTGCCTTCCACAGCTCACAGTTGGGTTAATTCCCCCACAGATCAACTTTCTCTCCACAGTACATGCACATTTCCATAAATGCACTTTTTCCTTTTACTCTTGCCCAGTTATCTTCAAAAAAGACACCTCATTCTGTAGTGGATACTACCACGGTGGCTGGAAGAGTTAGTGGCCCATGGCTCTCATGGTTACTCCTTTCCAAAGACTGCTCTCTGCCAAAGAGCTGCCTACCTCAAGATCATGCCCCTTGCCCTGGGAGTGACCCAGATCCGGTGACAGGGCAGTGGCTAGATAGAAGTCTTGGCTCCTAACCTCAGGATGGGACAATTCTGAAGGGCCATGCTGCTCTGTGGCTCTCCATGGCATCAACTTAGAGTCCTGTATTGTGGCTGCATCCCTGCCCAACTGTCCCTTCCCCAGTTCTACTTTCATTCCCCCAGGGGTCCACTGACAATGTGCTCTGCAATAAACCTCTCCTACACAGATTTGACTTCCAGGAAGCCCACCCTAAGACATTCTCCCTCTTTTCTTTTTGCAATCCTCCTTTATGATTAAAAATGAACCATATGGTGGCTCATTGGTGCTAGTAAAGCACAAATGTCAAAGTAAAGTTTCAAAGTAAAATTATTCTTTAACTTCTAAAGCCTCTAAATATCCTGAGAATTTCCTCTCAATAATTTCCACAAGTCTTCAAATTTCCTTTCATCCTCATCTAATTAAAAGTGCCATTGTCAAAGCCATGTCATATAAATAAGAAACTATTGTTATTAATTTGGTTATTTCCTGTTATAATTAGTGGATTTGCAAACACAATCTTCATTCCTGAACTACAATATTTGATTCTTCTAGTGCTCATCATGGCAAATGTGCCTTATTTCATTGAGGTCTGAATTTAAATAGATTTCTATGGGCTGGCCTTTTGTTCCTTTCTTTTAATATTTTTGCTAGAAAAATTATTTTCAAGTTCAAAACAACTGACTTTGAAATAAACTGTTGGAACCCAACCTGTCTGCAAGTGGGAGCTCACAATCACTTCAAATAATTGGCTTTGGAAACAGAGAGGAGCCTGACAACATTTCAGGGACTTGAAACAAGCCTTCAGGCTTCCCTCGATGGTGCAGTTGCCCAGTTGCCTAACTGTGTAATAGTAGAAGGGTCCCAGCTGGGCTTTAGCAATTTCATTTCCCCGACTTCAGATCACTGCTTGGCCCACACCTATACTGACCATCTGAAGTGTCTGGCCATGCACAGCCACACGTGCAAAATGGGCAGCAATTATTTCCTGCTTGTCCAACATGTGAGGTCACCTCGTATACCAAGCCAAAAGCTTCTCCTCACCCCTTTTTTGGGAGGTAAATTAGGGCTGAACATTTTATTAGATCTTTTAGTGATTTTTTTTTTTTTTTTTTTTATCAGCAGTACTGTCTGAGGGACTGGAATTATAAATGAGCAAGTTCAGGGCTTACCATCCACATGAGAGCAAAAACTCAGAAGAATAACTATAGACAGAGGCATACCAGCTAAACTCAAGGGGACAATGAAACTGTTGTATACAAATACTAACAAAAGGAACATGAATTTTCAGCTATTAATTGACAAAGCAGCTAGATTAATGGTAATCAAAGCTGCTTCCTTTAAATATTCAAAAGGATTAACAGCAAAACCAAAGTATCCTATAGGATTAGTAAATGATATAAAGACCCATTTGGATGCTAATAAAGTCTCAAGAACGTAGCTAGAAAGTGGATGCTACCTCAGGCAAGAGAGACAACCCAGCAGGGCACATGAGCCACCCAGTTCTGGCACAAGCTGGAGCTGGAAGGAGTACCCGGTGTGAACAGGTCCTCTCCAGCAGAAGGGAGGCAGGCAAAAATTGTTCTATATCCATCTGAAACATATGTATTTTCTACTATTTGTAAACAGTGTTTACTATTTTGCTGGTGTGCCATTGAGTCATATTTATTTCTTTGTGCACAAAAAGAAATATGTTGAGTATATTCTCTTGAGAGATATCCATGAAATGAAGGCAAGCTCTAATGTTCCAGCTTAACTACTCTGTGATTCTCTGTCTTATGCCACAATCACACACTGAAACAGTGACAAAATTATTCTAAAAAATAAGTTGCTAGAGAAACTTATAACACAAAGTAGGCTCATTTAAAGACTTGTCTCAAAAAATAAATTAAAAAAAAATAATAAAGACTTGTCTCTTTTTGTTGTTCGCTGAAATAGGTATTAAAGCTGGAGCTCTAAGCCACCTCAGGGAGTTACTCATTTTTCTGAGGGTATCTCCTATGTAAACATGAAGTATGTATATTAATAAATTTTTATCTGTTTTTCTCTTGTTAATATGTCTTTTATTACAAGGATTCAGCTAAGAATTTTGAAGAGTAGAGGGAAAATTATTTTTCTTCTCCTGCACATCAGTTCTGTTGCATACCAGTTGGCATTACACCATTACTTTCTTCTATTGGAGCTGATATTCATTTGCTCGCTTATTCGACATATATCATTGAAGGCCTGCTGTATGCTAATAGCTATATACTGTTTCGAGTTGTGAGGTACAATGATGGAGCAGAAAGTCTCTCCCAGGGATCCCTGGGTGGTGCAGCGGTTTGGCGCCTGCCTTTGGCCCAGGGCTCGATCCTGGAGACCCGGGATCGAATCCCACGTCGGGCTCCCGGTGCATGGAGCCTGCTTCTCCCTCTGCCTGTGTCTCTGCCTCTCTCTCTCTCTCTCTCTCTGTGACTATCATAAATAAATTTAAAAAATAAAAATCTTTAAAAAAAAAAAAAAAAAAGAAAGTCTCTCCCAATTCTTCCAAGCCCAGGCAGCAGGAAAAACTGTAAAAAAGGAAATGTCCCTTGTACTGAGGTTCTTGGAAACTGCAACTTTATTTCTTTGTGTGTATGTTCAAGATCCCTTGACTGTCAACTAGTATGTTAACTGACATAGGCTAATGAGAAAAAGACAGAGGCAGACTTATAAATAAAATATGCACTTATGCCAAATGAAAGCAAATCAGGAACTTCCACAAAGTTTCTCTGCAGTTCAAATGGAGAAATGGGGCAAGAATTGGGACCATCTCTTGCATGCAACCGCATAAGCATGCCAAATTCCAAAACCCGTACCGTGGCTGTCCAGGACATATTCAAACTGTGAGGTGCAATTTAATTTCAACAAAACTTCATCTACGTCACATCAACTTAATGTTGTTAATTTGGGTCTTAATTGGTTTTAGAGTTTTATTCTTATTCAGTTTGTAAATTTGTTTCAATTTTACAATTCAGAGAGATATAAACATCAAGAATTTATACTTGGTTTTGTATTTGCACATACGTAAGTAACATTGTCATTAACTGAATTTAATGACACTGAGGAAAACTTCCTTGGGTTCATATAAGCTCTGAAAACTGATCTATTATATTCACTGTTGGCTGTTTCCAGCAAGGAGTTATCATTCCAGCTCCCATTGATGGAGCTACCCCTTTTTTCAATTGTTTGTTGATCCCAGAGTTGAAAGAAACAGTCCCTTTTTGTTATCTAGAGGCTTGAGGGGACACTTCTGGCCTTCTATGTGCAGGGACTGTAATTTCCTTCAAATTTATCAGTGAAAGAAAATGGTGAGCTGAGAGTTAGCAAACATCTGAAAACAATAAAGCGGAAAGGAAAACCCAATTCACTCTATTGCCTTAGGGAATGGGGAAAAGGCTGTGTTTTCTGATAACACAGGGAAACTTTGTGGAAGATACTACAGTACTGCAGTTGTCCCCGTAGGCATGGGGAGGAGGCATTTCTTACACCGCACAGCTAAAAGGTGAGACTGCCATCCATACCTGGCCATCCTTCAGTCCCCCTATCTCAAAAACGCAGGTGAGGAAGGCAATGTTTTGTTCAACATAGTTCCCCATTGCTGGTTCTCAAACGTGCACTGGGCCATGGCAGTTTTCACCAGTCTTTGACAAAATGAGAAAGATAAGGTCGACTAGTGTTTATATAAGCATGTTGGTCTAAGTTACCAACTGTCCTTTCCCAGGAAGAACTGTTCTTTGTTCTAAGATGTGACCTTCTTACTTCTTTGTGATTGAAATGTCCTGGGATACATTAGCTGCACACATGCTCAAAGTAAGCTTCCCCTCCAGATAAGAAATCAGACATATTCACAGGTTCTGGCCTTTCAAAACCACAAAGTAATATGAAATAATGAGACATTCTGACATTTTAAAGTATAACAAATATAATTAAACACCCTTTCTTTTATAAAATTGTGTTAAGAATAGGTGATGGTTGTCTCTTTTTATTTTTATTTTCTGTTTATTTGGACATGTAAAAAAATTGTCAACCTTATTTTAGTCCCAGGGATTTTTGCTTATTTCTTTTTTGCTTTTTGAAGTTTTACTGGTTCATGAAATCCAAAAGTTCAAGAATTATGGAGTATTGACAAGAGCTTGTGACTAAGGGCAGGGGAAATGGAGTTTTCACTGCTGGCGTACACCACCCTGGGAACATTGCTTAAACCCTTTCAAAGCTGCAGGGCCATATGCAAAATAGAGATGATGGTGTCTTTCTGCGTAGAGCCACTCATGAGGCGTAATGAAAAAAATACATAAAACATCTGAGAGCTTAATAAATGGAAGTTACCATCATTGATAACCATCAGCCCTTGGTTTTCATACATTCAATATAAATTCAGCAGTCAAGATATTTCATTGGGAAGACTCAACATCCTTTAAAATCAGAAACAAAGCACAAGGCCATAATTTCCGACCTGACTAGGTACTGATTTTGTCTGGACTAGACCAGACTCCAGCTACACATGCATCTAAAAAAAAATATATTAAAGAGAAAGAAATTAGAACACCTAATGGTGCTTTTGCCTATAAGATAACAAACAACCAGTTAAGCTGATGTTTTTAGACATAATTTGACATCATTTGAGACAACAGCTCCCAGTATCTTTTGATGGGAACCCATCTGACTAGACATACATGCTGAGACAAAACAATATACCATGTTTTTAAAAATAAATTTTCAACATTGAGAAAAAAAAAAAAAACTTTAGCGAATCAAAGGAAACAGGAATTAGGATACTTGCCCAGAACAATAAGAATTTCTTACTTAAAATCAAATATACTTATGTCATTAAAATTTAATTCATGAAGCTTACTCTTTTATGTGACTCATTTGAAAACCCTATAAAGTTGTTGTTAATGGGCAGGTACTCTTTACTGGCCTTATTTACCTGAGGGTTTTTGTTTTATTTTATCTTGTTTTGTTTTAATGATGTATAGGTCTAAACATAAGCCAACCTCTTAAGAAAATATAGATGTTAATAGATTTAAGTTGAGGAGACTACGTGTTTTTCCTTGTTTGGATAATGTTCAGTGACCAGTTTTTAGCCATTGAGGAAATAGCTCAATTTTATTCTAAACAGACACCAACTGAGAAAATAACATAAGACACTCTTTTATTTACCTGGGGATTTGAGAGTCCTGGAAGTTCCTGTAGGTTTCATGAGTGAAAGAATCAACACTCTTGCTTTTCACAGACATGTCAAATTGGCTGTTCCCTAAATCAAAACATGGCATGGTACAAATTGAGGTCTTGATGTGGCACATTTCTGAGATGCTCTTCATGAATATATGTTTTTAATTCAGCGAATTATTCATCTAGACTTAGCAAATAAACCCCTTACCTGTTCCCTAACCCTTTCTACTGAGCTTTGTTTTCCTTTCCCTTGCAATTTGCCATGGCTTAGCAACTGATAAATGAGTCCTTGCTGGAACACCATTTGACCATTAAATAATGCCTAGGGAGCTATATGAGCTGAAAAACATGGACTCTGAATAGAAAAGGCCAGAATAGGGACGCCTCAGTGGATCAGGGGTTGAGTGTCTGCCTTCGGCTCAGGACGTGATCCTGGGGTCCAGGATGGACTCTTGCATTGGGCTCCTTGTGGGGAGCCTGCTTCTCCCTCTACGTATGTCTCTGCCTCTCTCTGTCTCGAATGAATGAATAAATGAATGAATGAATGAATGAATGAATGAATGAATATCTTTAAAAAAAAAAAAAGGCCAGAACAGTCACAAAAGCCCCCAGATAACTTCAAAACAAGGGCATCAGAGAGAACTGTCTACCCTCCACTGCATACATAGCCCACTGAAGTAGGCTCTGTTTACCCCTAATCCAAACCTTAGAATGATATCACATCACTCCTCAAACACAGCTTCAGGGAACTATTTTCATCCAGAGCATTCCCTCAATATACATCCTCCAAACATATATTAATCTAGAAAACTAGATCCTTGCCTTGAGCCCATCCATTTTTTTCTTTGAAGGTAGTTAGCCAATCTCAGATATAATTTCTAAATTGAAGAGTCAAAATTATAACATCTTTTTTCTTTTCAGTTTGTTGAATGATTTTTAGTAAACTGATTTAGTTCTTGAAAATCTGGCAGAGCTCTAACAGAGAAATTATTTCACTCAGAGCTCTCCATTTGCAGAGGCAGGATTTCCCCATGTGCATGTTCTCAGCCACATAAGCACAGATATTCGCTTGTCCTTGGCATCCTCAGGTGTAAGCTCTATGTGTTTGCAGAAGATTCCATTCTTGGAGAGAACTCTATTCTCACAGCCCAAATGGACTTAAGAATTGGACTTTTCAAAAGTAAGTTTGAAGAGGTGGAATAATCAAATCCCAAAGCAATTTTTTTCTTTATCCCCTTGAGCTTGAAAGGTGGTAATCATACATTTTTTTCCTTGTAAAATTCCATGGACCAATCCTTTTATATGCAGAGGGTAATAAATCACAGTTATTTCAAGCATTCATTTATTAAACTCTTGCTTTTTATTCATTTTACTTCTTAATTTGATAATGCTACCAATTAAAATGCCACCTACTCAATTTTGAAATCTATAGACTTTTAAGTGGTTTCCATTTTAGAAAAAAAGTCAATGCATTACAGAAATAGACCTCATTAGTGGCAAACAGTCGAAGGTAGATTCTATTGATATTATCCAAATCCTATCATTCTTCAAGAATAAATGTAAACCCTAGTTTCACCATAGAAATTCTTCCTGACTTCCCAGTCTGAAAAGGTTTCTTCCAAACTTCCAAGCAACTCAATATTTGTAATTAGTTTATAAGATCATGACTATATTGTTGTCTTGAGTTCTTTTTATATCTTAAATGTCATTTTACTTTTAATGTATTTATGCTTTGTCCGCTAGCCTAGCTTAGAAAAAAACTCCTTATATTCAGGAACCATGAGTTACAATTTTTTGCATTTTTCCCCTCTTACAATATTGTCATTAAAAAAAATTAACCATATCAGTCAGTGTGCTGGGTAAAGAGGGCACAAAGACACCCCAGTTTATTTTTGGCTTCACACCCTTCCATTTTTGATCAGGGAAGGAAAACAACTAAGTAAAATAACATGTCAAAGAATCTCTGAAGAAGGAAGATGTACAGAGAATGGCACAGAGCTGAAGAAGCTAGTTCTATAGTGGGTTGTCTGTAAATATTTGTTGATATAAATTGATAATTTACTTTTAATATCACATATTATGCATTTCTGTTTTATGTTTACTTTTATATTTACCCATTACAGATGTAAATTGTTGCAGATGTAAGACAAACATCTGCAGCAATTTTCATTCATCCATTCCACAAATATTTATTAAGTAAATATGTCATTCACTGTGCTTAATGTTAGGGATACAAGAAGGTACAAGACACATATGGTCTCTGCATCATGAAGCATAGTTTTAAGAGTTTAGACAAAATACAAATAAGCAAAACAAAACAATTATAAATTATGACAAGTGCTTGAAAGATACACACAGGTGAGCTGAAATACAGAAGAGTAAGGAGCAAACTCCTTTACTTAGATTGGTCAAGGAGGATCTCCCTGAGGAGAAGCAAGCTTACAAAGAGAAGAGGAAAAGTATTCTGATATTAGGAGTATGTGCAAAGGCCCTGGGGCAAGAAAGAACCAAAGTAAAATCTGTTTGACAGGAACATAATATAAGGAGGCAAATGATTCAAATTAAGGTTAGGGATGTAGGCGGGGACCAGATTCCGGCAAGTTTTATAATCCACAGTAAAGATACATTCCTTTAAACTAAGAATAATGGAAAGCTACTGGAGATTTTAGGAATAAAATAACATGGGCTTTAAAGAGGATCACTCAAAATACCTGGGTGGCTCAGCGGTTGAGTGTCTGTCTTCGGCTCAGGGCATGATCCTGGGGTCCTGGGAACAAGTCCTGCATCAGCTCCTTGCTGGGAGCCTGCTTCTCCCTCTGCCTATGTCTTTGCCTCTTTCTCTGTGTCTCCCACGAATGAATAAATAAAATCTTTTTTAAAATAAATAAATAAAAATAAATAAAGAGAATCACTCAATATGTTATGGGTAGCTGAACGGCGTATCAATTAATAGCATTGATTTTGGATCTGTGTCTGTGTGACTTTGAACAAGTTCCTTATCTTCGCTCTGCCCTGATTTCTGATCTGTAAAATAAGAATAATAATAGTATATGCCCCAAAGACTGTTAAGACCACTAAATAAGTTAATACCTACAAACAGCTTTAAATAGTTATTGGCACGTAGTAATTGCTATATGGGTGTTAATTTTTTTCAGTTTTATGGAGAAAAAAGACGGATTATTAAATAGAGGGAATTGAAAAAATTGAGTAGCCGTCTGCCCAAGATAAATAAGTTGGATCTACTCTTCATACCTTATACCGATATAAGTTTCAGATGGTTCAAAGATGTAGCTGCACAACATAATACAATAAATATACTAAAGAAATAAAAGAATTCAAAACTAGCTTCAGAGCCACTATTTATGTATGACAAAACAAATGGCATAAAAATATACCAATAAATATAGAGAGGGACAATATTAAAATCAAAATTGCTGTTGGCAGAAATCAGCACAGGCAGAATTAGAGGAACAAATACTAGAAAAATGTCATTCAAATCACAAAGAGCTACCTTCCCTACATAAAAGAGTTCTGGGGCACCTGGGTGGCTCAGTGGGTTAAGCCTCTGCCTTCTGCTCAGGTCACAATCCTCAGAGTCCTAGGATCCAGCCCCACATCCAGCTCTCTGCTCAGCAGGGAGTCTCCTTCTTCCTCTCCCTCTAGCCCTTACTCCATTTATGATCTCTTTCTCTCTCTCTCTCAAATATTTAAAAAAAAAGAAAAAAAAAAAAAAGCTCCTGCACATAAATAAGTAAACTACCAAACAGAAAAATAGGCAAATAGGTTATCTACTGTTACCCAGGTAAAGAAGAGGAAGGGTCCCATCTTATCGTGGACCTTAAAAATCTCTGCCAGCAACCTCATTTTTAATTCTGTGTGAGGCCAGCTTGGATGCCTACCATTTGCACCCCAACTCTTGTGTGTATGTGTGCGTATGTTATCTGCATTGATGATTCACTTACATTATTGTTAGGGAACAAGTTTTTTTGTCTGTTTTTTATTTGTTTGTTTTTCTTAAAGTGTACCAATGAACTATGACCGTCATCTGCAACAATATCTTCCTTAGATTAATTTTCCCAGTTGAATCCAGGAGGCTCCACCATTGGTGACAGTAAAAGAAAGAAAGAAACCAAATGGATCATTTGGACAATCTACTGATTTGTAGATTGGACAATCTTTATTTGTTCTATGATATTCTGACTGAAGACAGAATCACACACCTTTTCTGGACTACTGGCCTCAAGACTGCATTCTATTTTGAAAAACTTTAACTCAAATTTTTTTCTAAGGGAAAAGAGAAATACTCCTTTGCTTATTTGCTCTAGTCTTAGAAATCTGGGATCTGGCTGGGCAAGGCCTCATTATCTGCAGGGGATGAGGCCAAAGTTGGAGGGGCAGACCTGCCAGGGTATAGACTCAGGGGAGGAGGTGGCAGGCACCAGACCAGAAGTCAGGTTCAGAAAAGCATATTAGCAGTCTGGGTGCCTGCTCCCCCATAGTTCAGAAGCCAGATAGCTGCCCCAGCATCAACAATTATAACTAGAAAAAAAAAAAAAAAAAAAAAAAACATAAAACCAAACCAGACAAGCCTTGATCGTAGGGGAGCTGAAATATGGATAGATCATCAAGCAGGGACTTATGCATGGAAACCAAGGTCTCAGAATGAAGGCATATGGTTGGGAGTGGAATAGAACAAGGGAGCTAAACTCCAGGGAGCTCAGATAAAGTTTTACAGATCCTAGATATTCTGTTACAGTACAGTAATCAATACATTGAAATAATACCTTCCTGTTGATAATTAGCTACTTTTTGCATTCCCCCCTCACCTTCAACCAATGCCTCCTTCCCCTCTTCTAACCACCACAGACACATAGGGCCAATCAGCCCTTCTCCAGTGCTCCACCTGACTCCACAAGGAACCCCTATTGATAGCACCAGCCTCCCAGGGGAAGTCAATCTGTATCCCTCTCCCCCAGATTGCAGCTGCCCATTAGCCTCTCCCTGGATGTCTCCCTGTGAGGCCATGTGTTGGAACTGCAGCCTCCACTTCAGGCTACCACCAAGGACCAGTTGTTACACATATTTAATACCGCCAATACTTAAGTCTCTTCTATTTAGGCCAGGATTGGTCCTCCTAGAAACGTGCACATACACATACACACACAGCTAAACCTGCAGTTAAAATGATGGGCCAGGGGGATCCCTGGGTGGCTCAGCGGTTTAGCGCCTGCCTTTGGCCCAGGGTGCGATCCTGGAGTCCCAGGATCGAGTCCCACGTCGGGCTCCCTGCACGGAGCCTGCTTCTACCTCTGCCTATGTCTCTGCCTCTCTCTCTCTCTATGTTTATCATGAATAAAAAAATAAATAAATCTTTAAAAAAAAATGGTGGGCCAGATAATGGCAATGGTATCAGCAGTAGGGACAGAAGTAATAAAATACAGTAGTCCCCTCTTATCTGTGGGGATACATTCTAAGATCCCCCAGTGGATGCCTGAAACCATGGATGACACCAAACCCTATACATGCTGTTTTTCCTATATATACCTATGATACAGTTTAATTTGTAAATAAAGCAAAGTAAAAGATTAACAACAACGAATAACGAATAACGCTCTTATAACATTATACTATAATTAGAGTTATATGAATACGGTCTCTCTCAAAATATCTGACTGTTCTGTATGTACTCACCTTTATCCTTGTGGTGATGTGAGATGATAAACCCGCAGTGCAGTGAGGTGAATGACATGGGCGTCATGACGTAGAATTAGCCTACTCTTGAGCTTCTGCTAATTCATCAGAAGGAGAATCCTCTGTTTCCAGACCTCGAGGAACTGAAGCCCCCCAAAAGGAAATAGCAGACAAGGGGATCAGGGAACTACTATAGAGGTGTCCCCCACTTTTTGAAAGTTCACATTACACCACTTTGCTTTTATGAAAGACCTACAGTAGTACTCGTTTTCACTAACCAGAAGAAATCCAAAGAGGACTTTTGCTTTTATGATAAAAGGTGAAAATAGCAAGACGTGAGCACCCAGAGCAGTGAGAGGGTCCCACCGAGCTCCTTCCCCAGAACCACACTCATCATCTTAACATCAAGCCGCCAGAACTTTGAACTGTGTCTGTGTCTATCTTTGCTTTATTTCAATTTATTTTGTGCATTTGTTAGCAAGATGTGTCCTAAGGTATCAGAAAAGCCCAAGAGGTTATTTTTGGGGTCTGGGAATGCTCAAAAATGTTTCCATATAAATAAATGTTGATGCTTCTTCACTTTATGACATTTTGTTTGGGAAGCTTTCATAGGAATGTTCTACTTATGGATGTTCTACTTATGGACAAAACCAGTACTTAAAATCCAAGCAATGTCTGATTCGAAAGAAAAGTCTAGCTTTGTGGCTCTCGTGCATAGGTATGCAGAATAATTACATGGGGAGCATGTTAAAATACAGATTCCCAGGCTTACTACAGACTGAATCAGGACCTCTGAGGGTGGAGTCCAACATCCATGGCTTTATTAAGTGTCTTATGGAATCTTTCTGCTCAGCAGAGTTTGGGCACTTTGATCTCATCTATATCTAAAGCAGTATCAACATAGTGTGGATTTCTTGAGACCTCCAGCCCACTGATCCCACCTTGACCAGATTTTTGTGCTGAATGTTATAGCTGCCAGGAGGTGAGGGGAGGCTGGAAAGGATGAGGGTAAAAATACTTACGAAGACAAAAACTGAAATAGATGACAAATGAACGAATCTTGTATTGAGAAAAGCGTGAAGCAATCTATCTTCTAGGTCATTTTAATTACTGCCTTTAAATTACTTGTAATACTGAACAAAATTGTAGATTTGGGGATTTTTTTTTTTCCAAAGCTAAAAACAAGGATGAAATATTATCTTCGAAATGTATTTTCCTAGAGTCCATGTAGCTAGTTATTATTCAAGATAACACCATACAGAACAAATGAAAAAGAGCTGACTGTGAAAAATAATCTGTGAGAATCCAACTGGGAAAAAAGGGTGGTGTGAAGAAAAATCATAAAAGGGTTTAGAGTTCATGAAGAATCAGCTCAAATAATGTTCAGTACAAAATTTAACATGAGGTAATAAAAGTTTATGACCATGTGTAATACTTAAATGGAGAAAAGTCAACGCAAGTATACCTGCTTTCCCTCCTTTTGTAAGAGAATCTGTATTTTGTTCTTGGCAGTTCCACTGCCCCCTACATGGTGCGTGGCTTCATGACTCTGTGGCCATCCCTCCCCTTCCTCCACCCTCCTTCTGTCTTAACTGCACGTGCTGCTATCTAGATCCCCCCACAGGTCGAGCAGTAGTCTGGAGAGGTGGCCAGCAGAAGGGCTGGACTCCACAGCACTGGGGGAACACATGTACCCAATAAAGAAAGTCAGCACTGAAACTCCGAGAAATCCCAGTCTAAACACCAGGTCCAAAGGATTATGAGCCACAAGTTCATGGTCATTATCCTGTACGTGGGGACAATACACATTTGGGAATAAGAGGAAGGTCTGGGAGAGCAGATTTCCAATGGGTAGGTGGTGGCAGCCTCCTAAATGGGCCGGAGGTAGAAGGAGACACTGACAAGGTCAATCTTACTAAACTGAACCATTGGCCGTATTACTTCCCTGCTGGAAAATCCCCAGTGACTTTTCATTTCCACCCACAAGGACCTCTCATGTCCTGGGGCCAACTTTCCTTTCTAATCTTATCTCACACCATTCATTCGACTGCTGGGCAAAATTTAAGTTCCTGCTGCATGTCAGATTCTACTGTGTCCTGGACGCAGAGACAATAAAAAAGCACTGACTGGTTCCATCTGCTGGAAATCCACAACTAGAGGGCAGGCAGGCAGACCAATCACAGCAGGCCTAATAGGCATCTCGAAACTGGATATTTGAAATTGATTTGATCTTCCCTCTCAAACCTGTCCTTCCCACAGCCGTCATTCAGCAAATGACCATAATCTTCCTTCCATTTCTTCAGGTCAAACCCTCAGAGACATCTTTGATTTCTCTTGCTTTCTTTCACATCCTATAGTTGGCAAGTCCAGCTGGCTCTGCCTTCAAAATGCATTGAAGAGCCGATCACTTCTCATCAACTTCTCTGCCACCACCATGGCCTAAGCCACCAAATTCTCCTGCCTGGATTATTGCTCTTGCCTCCAAATTATTTTTCTAGTTCCATCCCTTGTCCTATGGTAAATTCTCAGTACAGCAGGCAAAGCAATATTGTATTATAAGTAAAGTCAAGTCTATAGCCCACCTGCTCACATCTTCCATTGGCTTTTCATCTCACTAAAAATGAAAGCTGATGGTGTTAGAGTGGCCTCCAGGACCCTGTATCCTCTGGCCCCCACTGCATCTCCCACTGCCTCTTCTCCTACTCTCCTTCTTGTTCATTCTGTTCCCATAGGTGTGTGTCTCAAATGTACCATCACACCTCATCTTAGGACCTTGGCTCTGGCTGTTTTCTGCTTGGAACACTCTTCCCCAGGATAACTTCATGGTTCACTCACTCACTTCCTTTATGTCTGTTCAAACACCTTTCTTTTTTTTTTTTTTTAAATTTTTATTTATTTATGATAGTCACAGAGAGAGAGAGAGAGGCAGAGACATAGGCAGAGGGAGAAGCAGGCTCCATGCACCGGGAGCCCGATGTGGGATTCGATCCCGGGTCTCCAGGATCGCGCCCTGGGCCAAAGGCAGGCGCCAAACCGCTGCGCCACCCAGGGATCCCAAACACCTCTTTCTGAGTGACCTTCTCCGATCACCTTATATCAAATAACACCAACTTCCCCAAGTACTCCCCACCTTCATCACTTAATTCTGCTTCATTTTTCAACATTGTACTTATTACTGTCTAACACATACTTATTTGGCTATCTGCTTCTTGTCCCTCTCTTCCACTTGAATATAAGTGCCAGGGGTTCATGGACTCTCATCTGTTTTTTTCCCTGCTATGTCTCCTGCACCTAGAATAGTGCCTAGCATACAGTATGCTCAATATGTATTTTTAATTAATTCATTACCTATTTTGAATAAAGAACTGTTTTTGCTTCCTCCCCTTCCGACTTTTGGAAATGGTAACATCCTACTCATCTTTAGTCTCAACTCAAATGTCACCTCTTTAAAGAGCTTTACTGGCCTACCCTAGAGAAATAACATCTACCCATAGGACTATGAGCCGGCTTAAATAAAATAAGCATAAAGTGCTCACAATCATGCCTGGTACATGTTAAAAATCCAATAAATGCTAATCAATTCTATTTTGGGAACTCTTTGGAAAGAGAATCTCTCTGCTGCGGCCATCTTGCTAACACATGGCAAGAGCTTGCCTCAATTAAGTAAAACCAGGGAAAAGCAGAGCTAAGAGACTGAGAGAGATGGAGTCTGGACACAGCACTTGAGCCCAGACATCTAGATATGCCTAATGGCCACTGACGCCTAGACATTTTTGTTCTCAGTCCATAAACTCATTTTTCTTAAGGTAGGTTGAGTTGGGTTTCTATTTCTTTTTGAGGGAGTTTTGCCTAATACAGAGAGCAGTGCCAGGAGGCATATAATTAAGTACTCACTGGGTGTCACGGACCGGGAGAGTACAGAGAAAGGCATGTTCAATGTGGGTTATGAGAAGTAGTGAAGAGAGGTAGGTCAACCCACCTCAAATTTTGTCAGCTCCAGCAGTGGTATCAGAAAATGTCTGGGGATAATTTGAGATATCCTTGCCTTAGAAGCATTGTATTGTTCATCAGAAAGAAAAAAAAAAGTCACATTCTAGAAGAATAATGCCATTTCAGAGCTTTATACCAAAAATCTCTCCCCTCCCAGAGCCAGGATCTAGAGCCCTACCCTTTGCCTAAGTCGAATTGACAGCTTCCAAAACTGCAAAAAAATTATGCTTTCAGACCCAGGGAAGAAAGGCCTTTGTTTTTCTATCTGATAGTCACATTAGCTGGATCTAGCTGGCATTTTCAGAAGGGACAACTTCAAAGTGATTCATTTCAGGAAATTAAAAGGCACAGAATTCATTGCCATGTCCTAAAGTTTCCATCCAGGGCTCTGTGGGACTCTGTAGACCTGAATCCAGGGGACCGTCCCTCATCTGGAATTGTGCATGATCACTTATTCCTCCTCTAGAGTTTCCTAGGAGGAAGTCCATTTAACAACTCTCCCTTGGCCATTTTTTTTTTTTTTAGTAATTTAGATTTTCCAACTCTCATCCTTTCCTTGAAGAAATCCAGCTATCCTTCTTTTTCCTTTCCCCTCCTTTTCTTTTCTCTCTCTTTTTTTTTTTCCAAGTGAAGGTAAAAGGCAATCTGTCTTTTCACAATGCAGGGAGCAGGTTATATACAGCATGACGAAAGTATCATTTCCTATGCCTGAGATCTGAAGTTGATAAGAGGTTTTCAGGGACAAAGGGGTATTGGCAGGCCAACTATGAGAGCAGGAGCAAGTGAGTGTCTATGAGACAGGGAGAGAGAGACAGAAAGCAACAGCTAGTCTCAATCCTCCCAAATTACTTCCATTTTTTCTCACGGAGCAGTCAGCAAAGGCAGCTTCATTTAGAAAATTCATTACAATTTTATTACCTTAAAATTGCCCAACATATACCAACAACCGTAAAGGAAATATTGGAATTGGAAGCGTCCACTGTGTTACTCTTTAAGGTTAGTACTCGTTGCCAAATCCACCCTTGCTTCGTTAGGGTTGTAATGTTTCACTTTTGGCTTTGCTAAACAAAAGAAAGAAGGAAAAGAAAGAAAGCATCAAGAAGTCCAAAAATATTTTGGAAAATGTCCTCTTAAAAGCAGACAAAAAACTAAGAGATCAGAATGTCAGAATCGACCCTCTCGAAAGGTTCAAAAGTGATTATTCAGTCATGGGTGTCACTGAATTTTCAACTGCTCATTTCTGGCATCGGTGCCAATAGAAAGACCCTGATCAACAAAGTCCACTTTCCACTGAATTTTCTTCCTTATTCTCATGGTGGTTGTTGTAACGGCTGTAGCTCTGAATACACACTAAATGATGATCTCAGTTTCTTGCTGAGTATGGGATAAATTGGAAGACAGAGGGTCTGGTAAGAGGCCATGCTGTGGCAGCTGGGGACAACCTCTTGGAAGGATGGCTGCCTAACATTAAGTTAAGTGGCTCTTCCTGGCAAGTGAGATTCCTTGGACTCAGACAGCATAAGGCTGACTGCCTGACTTTTCCTAGACCTAGGGCTGAGGGTATTTTTAGTTTAGAATGAATCCATCTGACCCTGTAAGACTAGAAACACAATGAATACAGAGGTGTGATTAGGCGGAATTTAAAGGAATGAGCCCTTTTTCACCAAATGGAACTAGTTCATTACTGCTACATTAAGACAAAAATAAAACTCTTGTCCTTTCTTCCCAGAGCCCAAACAGACGCTTTTAATGTCCTTCCTGACTGCAATTTTGAGGCCATTTGAGGTTGCCAGCTCCCTTCAACTGGTGCTGGCCCAATAAATATCAACCCCATCAAACCCAATGTTCCCTTTTTAACAAATAGTAAGTCCCTTTTACTGTCGTGAAGTAAAATTTGTAGGTAGTATGCCCTACCTGGCAACAGAAAATTTTAAGTAAATACATAGCATGCCTAAACTGAAATATCAAAGAGATAAACACAGGGCACATCATTTGCAATATATGAGCTCAGCTGCCCTAGAAGACATCTGTAATGTCAGACACTGCCTCCATCCACAGAATCACTCTGAGTGCTGCTGATGCCTCCGATCCTGTGAGCAATTGGAATATATCTGAAATGGAGCACTTCTCTTCCTCAAGGTCCAAATAGAGAAAAGTGCAATATTCATTGCTGACATAGTAAATGCATTCATGGAAAATTCAGTGCATATTATAAGTATACAAAAAACACTTTGCCTTTATATGTAATATAGAGTTCAGTTTTCCAAAGTTCATCATCAACAGGTTTTCCACCTACACTGAAGCGTATCAGGAAGTTTGAAGTTGTGCAAGACAAGAGACCAGTCTTTGTTTCACAGCATGAAACAAGACATGTAGCATCACTGTTCTCTGCCAATCATTGTATCACCTAATCCCTCCCCTGACATGTACAAAGTTCCAAAATGCCATCCAATGTCAGTACTCCCACCTGCCCCTGAGAACACCATGCTGGTCTCTGCTCAATTCTCAAACTCATCTCTGCTTAAGAATAAGGGAAGTTGGGCAGCCCCAGTGGAGCAGCGGTTTAGTGCTGCCTGCAGCCCAGGGCCTGATCCAGGAGACCCTGGATCGAGTCCCACATCAGGCTCTCTGCATGGAGCCTGCTTCTCCCTCTGCCTGTGTCTCTGCCTCTCTCTCTCTCTGCATCTCTATGAATAAATAAATAAAATCTTAAAAAAAAAGAATAATGGAAGTCTTTATTTCTATAGTAGACAGGAGCTTAAATTTTTATTCTAATTCCTTTATTGAAAAGAAAACTGACTCTTGGAATTGTTAAGTGATGTCATACAGCCACATGGTGGCACATCTGTAGCTGGAGTCCAGGTCTCCTATACCTTTCCTAAGGCCTGTGATTATCCCTGAGTTCAATATTAAATTTGAGAATCATTGTATCTTATTTCATTAAATTTTCAGAATGCATAACTATCACCTGTCATTGCCTCCCTCAAACAATACCTCTATCTAGAGAATTGATTTCCCAATGACCATGGATAACACTGTGCCTGTAAAAACCCAAGTGTGGTGCCTGGCACAGAGTCACCCAATAATAGGTACCAATTTCCTTTCAGATTCCTCAGCTGGGACCATGGAATGACATCGGAAGCTTTGGAACCATTCAGAAGTTGTTTGGGATCTTTGCAAGATCTCCCACTATGTGACTTCTAGCAATCTTCAAAGAGCTTGGTATTATTATTCCCTTCACACATAAGGAACTGAGGTCCTGAGAAGAATTTGCTTGAAGTCATATAGTTAAAAAAAGCTCAAAATTTCAGCCCATGTCTCCCTAACTCCAGTTATATACCTTTCCCTATTCTATGCTTCCCCAATTCTCAAGAAATATATGATCCTGTCATTTTTTTCCCTACCTGAGTTAGTGGTCTATTTGTCCTTTTTTACGCTTTGGTAAAACTAGGGGAAAAAATTAGTACTTTGCATGCCTGCACAATAGAAGTATTTTTAATCAGTAAAAGTGTCCCTTGTTCAAGGTTCTTTGTGTTACTGAACTAACATAGCTATTATATCGCCTTAGAAACCAACTCGAAATAATTTAAACAACAAAAAAAAGCCATTACAAGCATATTGGGATGTCTTATGTAATTTAAGGAAGAGAGGGCAAACTGATCTCCAGAGATATGGGGTGAAGAGAGCCAGGGACTTCACCAGTGATGAATCCTGGGCCTTCTCTTACAGGCCTTGGGTTGCTACAATATGACCCCTGTTATTAACCTGCCTGCTCTTCTATGTCTCTTTTAAGATTGGATGCTGAAATGCATCAACCTGAACTATCTGGGTCAAGACCAGTCATTTAGGACCAGTCGGGAAAGTCATATAAGGAAACTGGACATTTCTCAGAGGAAAGGGACAGTTTGGCTAAACTAATGTGTCCATTACAAGAGGAAAGAGAAAGGTGAGAACATTTTAACAAAAGAAAATCAGCAGGACTTGATGAAAGACCAGGTATAAGGATAACTGTACAAAAGTTTTTAAAAATCTAGGTAGCAATCAGATATTGAAAGATAAAAGAAAGCACTCACTTCTTTATATTTTCCTCCACTTAGAAGACCTTTAAAATTAAGGATTAAGGAGTGAATCAGATCTGAGGCCCAAAATTTTTCTGAGCTCTTAGCTAATCACCAAGTACCTTATATGCATGAGTCTGAACGGCTTTTGCCATCTCTATTTGCTCCTGTACCGCCACAAAACTGAAGAAATACTAGTTGACTAAGAGTTCAGAATTCACTTTCATGGAAAAACAATATTCAAAGTTAATTTTAGTCATTAGATACACTAGCCAACATGTTGATCAAATTCATTTTTCATTTAGGATCTAATTGTGTTAGTATTACCTAGTCACGGACATGGACCATCTCAACCTTGCAAATGTGTTCATTAAATTTTCTTATTTCTAGGGGCAGAATGTGAATGTGCCTACAAAGCTCATGAATATTAATACAGAGGACCATACTTCCCCCCCTAAATCCCTCTCACCCTATAGCCATTACTGAACAACTAAATGGGAACACATAACAGTTTGTAATTACTTTTTGTTTTTAAAAGAAAAGCTACCAATTCAGGTGTCTGTGCTAGAAGCAACAATCTAATTTTTTCTTGTAGGCCTGTATCACACAGCACCACACATTTATGCAAAGAACTAGCTCCAGCTTGCATTTAATAACTCCAAATGAGTTGTCTGACACCTTTAAATAGGAAATTGGCAGATAAAGGACCCCAAGGGCAGAGGAAGGGTAAAAGTGTCCATAGATTTTTTTTTCCTCTCCCTCCTGTCATTTTCGGAATAAATTATGGCCTTTTATTTGACTCACTAACCTACTAGTATACTGCTATAACAATAAGCCTGTAATTTGTGCTTGAAATATATGCTCAACCTAGTGACACTTTTCAGACAAGAAGGAAGAGTCAGTATATTCCTCAAAGGAATTAGATGATCCCCATTTGCAGTTCTAGTATTATCTTCTAAAATTTCAAAAGCCGAGGCTGCTGTTTTTATGTTTAATATATCCCCTTATATAACATATATCCCCTTATAATATTCCTAGAAATATCATTTATATTGGCTGGAAACTATATACACATTTCTCTTTCCCATTGGCTCACACCCAACTCCATTGATCTCGGAAGCAGCCACAATCTGTAGAAAGAGGTTTAGTTTACAAAGGAAATAATACAAACACCACACTTGCAATTGAATTATAGAAGGTGAGTCTGACAAAAGCAGCAGTTTCAAATAGTGAATTTCCTCAAGAACCACCAGGTAAAGAAAATGCAGTGTGTGGTGAGCACAGGCTTCCCCTGCAACAGCTGGAGGCTGCACGCTGTCTTCAGCTGGGCCAGTATCAGATGAGATCAGTCTTAAAACGTCATTCACTCATAAGCATGCTCATCCATAAGCATGATATATCCCCTGGTAAGAAGATCTTGATCTATCTTTTCCCTTCCCTGAACTCCCAAATTTCTATGTTCCCTCTCCTCTCAGTGTGTTTGCACCACATCCTCCAAGAGTCTTCTGTGAGTTGGATGCTTTTGCACCAATCTGACCAGCATGTCCCCCTAGGGGTGGACCAGCTCCCTGCCAAGTCATTACCTTGGCAGTGATGCATTGGGAGAACTGAAGAATGGAGTGTAAAGAACAGCACACTTGTCTCCAAGAAGTTTGTCAGCTAGCAGTTCTCAGCCTTCTTTTCCACCATGATATGCCTGGTGGAAAATGTCCACACATCTGTCACTTCCTCATCAGTGACAATTGTCTAATTCCCATTGCCTAGATTATTTAGGACACTGGCCATGAGTTTGTGCAATTATCTGCTAGCCAGCTCTACCACCACTCCTTTCTGTGTCACTGACTCAGGAGACAGGCTGGTAGAGATCACCAGAGTAGGACAATACAATCAATATATTTTTTAAAGATTTTATTTATTTATTCATGAGAGACACACACACACACACACACACACACGGGGGGGGGGGCGGGGAGAAAGAGAGAGAGAGGGAGAGAGGCAGAGACACAGGTAGAGGGAGAAGCAGGTTCCATGAAGGGAGCCTGACAGTACAATCGATATTAAAGTAGAGTGAGCCAAAGAGGTGAATGTATATCCCCTATAAACAATGACAACTTTAAAAAAAAACATTGGCAGTTATAGCCATATAAGAAGTAAGAGAAGCATGGGTAAAAATAGTAGCAATTTGCTTAGAAAAACCCCAATGAAAAGGAAAAAGGACCCTTGTGAATACTGTTAAAGAAAAAAGTATTTCAGGGTGCCTGGGTTGAATTCAGCTCAGTCATGATCTCTGGGTCCTGTGATCAAGCCCCACATTTGCTCCAGGCTCAGCAGGGAGTCTGCTTCTCTCTCTCTTTCTGTATCTCTCTGTTTCAAATGAATAAATAAATTTAAAAAAAAAGAAAGAAAAAGAAAAACATTTCAACATTGCTTATAGACAATAAGAAAGATTTATTCAAGAAGGGTTCACACTAATAGGGAGAGTGATGGGGCTCCATCACTGTATACAAGATGGACTCTGTATACAAGAAGGAAAAGTGGAGATTTATAGCCAAGGAGCAGGGTGGGGGGTCAATGGACAGAAAACTAGTAAGAGGAAACACCAGGGGTGAGAAGATATTTGTGTTACCAACTTGACAAGATCCTTGCTGAAGGCAGACCAGGGTGATTAGACATCACCTGGTTGATGGTGGAAGATGAGAAACCTGATCAGATATCAAGGGTGATCAGATAATGGGAGGGGAGAAGGCCTTGCTCTTGAGCACAAGGCCCAAAGACCAGGGCTTTACTAAAGGTAGTGAAAGAGACAGTCTTTCTCAAAACCACACCTTCCCACTGTAGGGGAGCAAAGTTTGTCACCCCAATGTGTCTTTTGGCATGTGGGTTATTTTAGGCTGATTATTTTTAAGAAGCAGACACCTCAAGAAGTTTTTCCTTTCACCTCCCCCACTAAATGCCCAAAAGAATTTAGGAAGAAGACCTGTTCCAGGAAGGAAGCTGGTGAGCTGTCACCATAGATAAGTACAGTATGATGTGAATGAGGTGGGGTAGACAGCAAGGCCTGTTTGATTAAAGTCTTCTCTGTGTGCCATTGTCTCTGGAAGGCCTAGCAAACACGTGTTTACTAAATATTTGCTTTTTCCATTCTTTTTATGAATTTCCTTCCTTCCCTTTGAAGCCGCAGATGCTTACCCTTTCTTGTTAGTCCAGAATGACATATATACCTCATTTTGCCTGACTGTCTTCAGAATCTCTCATGTTTATGTGCATTTCCCATACATATGTAATTAAATTTGATATTCCTCCTGTTATAATCCGTCTCGTGACAAGTTAGTTCTCAGACCAGCCAGAAGAACCTTGAAAAGCATAGAAAAATTTTCCTCTCCCACACCATCTGGAGCCTCTCTTTCTGAAACTTCTCCGTTCAAAACTTGCTTTTTGTTTCATGATAAAGCAGGAGATCCTGTTTTGTTTTGAAATAAGAATAGGAACACATAAAAATGTGCCTATGCTCACCTTCTAGGGGAAGCATTTCTATCACCTACGAATGTGTTTTAAGTGGACATCCACACACTTTTCCTGTAGCATGCCCATGAAAAGCCAACAAGAGGAACTTAGCATTGGCAGCCAAGGGGTTAAATTAACATTCCAGAGCTGCCCTTAAAACAGCATACTCAATCAGTCAACTATTTTTCCTGCCTCTACCACATGAACTGATGGTATTACACACATGTTTCAACTTACTCCAGACTGTGCCAGCTATTGCAAATGCATCACAATAAAGGGGTTTTGTATGAAAATATTTGAAACTATTTAAAGTAACTGCAAACATATGCATACTTGTTTTGTTACATTTTTCCCATTGTTGGTGAAGACTATGTCTGTCTTTTCTTTCTCCATTGTTTTCCTCCTTCAGTTAAGCTTTAGAGATGAATTTTATTGCATTTTGATCTCTCCCTCACCTCAAAACAAATTGTATTCAGCAGGGTGCATCGAGGATAGCTGTGCTTCTCAAAATGTAGTCCATGGAATGGTCTTTGGTAAGCTTGACATTTTTGCAGGTAGCATGTCATTTTAATGAATACCTTCTGATTTACAATCAGTTACAGTCAGCTATCTCCCTAGCCCCTTTGTTAGCACAGACTAACAGTTTTGCTCATGTGGATACTATAAATTGTATTTTGGTGTTAAATACATGTTAAACAAATTCATTGACAGGGCATATCCATATAGAGATTTATATATTTAAGAACAAAAGTTTGTCTTTTTAGTACAGAATTTTTGCATGCTATATACTTCAAAGTGGTAGTTAAGCATTTAAAAAAATTTTTTTTAATTTATTCCATTTCATTTGGAATAACATTTATCAAAAAAAGGAATAGTATTTATCTACACATTCTGTTGATTGCTAGGAAATTGTTTTTCTTACAATTCTGTTGACTTCTTTGTCACTATTATTTTTTCATATTTTAAAAAATTAATTTCCCTTTTTAATTTTTTCTTTTACTTCAACCTATCTAGCTCAGAGTATGGTTATCACCACTTACATAATGAGTTTTTCCATTTTTGTCATCTTGAATCGGATCCCAAGTTTATTTGGTCTTGACTCTTTAAGTCCTGAGAAATGTAGTGTGCCATTTCCCCCCCCCGGGAGACATTGAAAAGTTGGGGAAATAAAGGGCTTATTGGCAATAGCCTCCGTGAAAGGAAGGTATAGGAGGCAGGATTAGGTAAGGGATGCATCAGACAGTGATATAGACCTGGCAAAGTACCTCTCTGTCCAACAGGGAGCAAAGATCATCTGTTAGTTGAGTCCTGCTTTAGCTGGACAAGGCTAAAGAATATCTATCTGCTAACCACACTCTCATAGCTGGGCAGTGATCCCTTTCTTAAAGGGGAATCTGAGTGGTGCATTCCTATGTCTGCCACAGGTGAAATTCTATCTTTCTTTAAACAAACAACAAGTGACAAATACAATATTTTGAAAAGCAAAAGGAAATTTTAAAACTAATAGAGTTAAACATTACATCAGAATACATAAATATCTACACTACAATATCATTATTTTTAAAGATTTACTTAATCAACACAATATTGAGTATATAAATCTTAAGAATGTTTTCAAAATTATTTGGAATCATTCAAAATTCTTTAATCAGATGTACTCATATTTTATATTTATGTTTTCTTCTAAGTACTGTGGGAATTGGTGAGCATTAATTATCCATGGACACAAGCTATTAGAGAACACTTATCATAGTTAATGGTTAACATCTGCATTAATACTACATGTACCTATTAATTAACCCCCTTTGTGTGGAATGTTTATGGTGCATGACATTTTCTAATATTTTCCTCGAGATAATATGAAAGTTAATGAGAACTGCACATGTGCATCAAGAAGAGAATAGAGCCTTTGTCCTAATCTTATTAAGTTTCTCCAGATGTGATAATATTGTCCTGTCTCCAAATGGCTTTTTTTATTATCACTTTAAACTAATAAGATTTAAAATTAGAAAACAAAGTAACACAAGCAAAGAACTTCCTGAACTTGCATTTATTTTTTATTTTCCTTAATAATCTTAAATTTCCTGCGGGTAAAAGAATGTGATTGCAGAGTCAATACACAGCTGATTATAGATCTAGGGGCATTTTTCTGGCACATAAACCTGAGTTATAAAGCTCAGAGTATTTTCAAGTCCAGAGGAGAACTAGATACAGATTCTATTGAGCATTACCTAACCAATTTTAAAACACCATCTGCTGAATGCCAATTATGTGTCTATAAATATGCTAAATGCTTCCACGTATAGTGTCCCACTTAATCATTTATTCATTTAACACATATTTATTAAATACCTTCTGTACTAAGCAAGAGAAACACAACAGTGAGCAAAACAAGCATATTTACTTTCTTTGTGGATCTTTCGGTCTGATGGGGGATATGAGATGATCCTATCAGTCATCTATTGCTGTAAAACAAACTACCCTGATGTTCTGTGGCATACAACAATAAAAATTTAATATCACACTCCATGTGCAGGTCAGCTGGGGCAGCTCAGCTCCATATGTCTCTCATTCCACTGGGACCAGCGAATGACCAAGCACATGCTCTTCTGAAGGCAATGGCAGAGATACAAGAGAACAAATCCTACCACACAAGCATACTTCAGACCTTTACTCATGTCATGTCCACTAATATTTCTATTGGCCAAGTTGAGTTACATGGCCAACCTCAAAATAAATAGGATGCCAAGTATACCCTGCCCACAGTGGATCGGCAAGGGGAACAAACATTTGCTGAACAATAATCCATATTATCATAATAATTAATCATAAATATTTGAATAATTAAAAACTCCAGACCACAATGACAGAAGTTTCAGGGAGCTTGGCCAGAATCTTGTAACAGAGCTGGATCCCATCTGGAGGTCAGAAAGATGTCTCCAAAGACAAAGGAATGTGAGATGAGCTGAGGGCTGAAGAATGGGACAAAACTAACTAAGAGGAAGTATGAGGAATTATCCAGGCAGGGAGAGTGTACAACATGGCAAGTTCAAAGAATTGCAGTGGGGGGCCCTGAGAGCATTGCTCAGAGTAAGAAGGAAGGTCGAGTAGCATGAAGCTGGAGAAGTAGGTGCAGAAAGATCTTGCAGGGCCTTGCAGACTATGTTCAGGATTTCATCTTTACCCTGAGACCAACGGAAAGCACTGGATGGTTCTAAGCAAATGAGAGATATGGTCAAATTTAATTCTGGAAATTACTCCTGTTGCAGTGGAAAGAACAGCTGAGAGTGGACTTAAAGAAATGAAAGTCATTAACAGACAGATTGTAATCAACATCATTGGCATAGTCCCCTGTTTCTATAAACAAAGTTTTATTGGAACATGGCCATGCTCATTCACTTATAGATTGTCTATGGCTGCTTTTATGCTACAGTGCAGAGTTGAATAGATGTGACAAAGACCAGATGCCCCACAAAGACAGCAATATTTACTATCTGGCCTCTTACAGAAAGCAGTCGCCCATCCCTGCATAGATGAGACAGCTTTAAGAAGAAATCATAGGATATAACCTGATAGAGAATAGAATGACAGAAAAGAGAAAATGAGCTAGCAGAGGAAAATGAGAACCTAATCTGTTTGACAGTTTTTAGCCCCATTTTACAGATCTAGAAATAGAGGCTTGCAGAGTGTGGTAGATTGCAAGATACAGCGACAGATTTCTCCCCTTATATGCTTATGTCTATTGTTTCTCCCATCAAGAGGTAGAGTGCACCTCAGTACAGCCTTGGTTCTGGTTGTTCCTGGTGACTGACTCTGACCCATAAAATGTGGTAGAAGTGACCCTGTAGGAGTTCCAAGCCTTGACTTCAAAGGCCTTACAGTTTCTACTTCTCTCATGTCCTGAGACTATCATAACAGGAAACCTGACCTAGCTCCTGGATGCTGAGAGTCCACGGGGAGATAGGCCCAGCCCACCACCAGCAGCAACCAGCAGACATGTAAGTGAGGCCACCTGGAAATAGCCAGCTTATGCTGTCACCTGAATGAACCCATGCAAGCCCAGCAGAGGAGCTACCAAGCTAACTGTAGCCCAAACTGCTGGTCCACAAAGCCACTCAGCTTTGAGCTGGTTTGCAGCAAAGGGTGACTGAAACAAAGACCTTGAGTGACTTTCTTGAGATCACATGACCCTATGTCTATGAAGTAGCAAGGCTCGGATTCAAGCCAGGCCTTAGGACTCTAGGTACATAATGTCCTTTCTATTCATGTTTAAACAAGGCAAATACCAAAAATGATCCTATGTTAGTCTGTCTTCCTGATGGTCTGTCTGAAGGCACTGATTTGGCTGGTTCTAGAATTGGATGATTTGTTGTTATTTGAAGATGTCTGGGGATGCCCTCCTTTATAAAATAGAAGATATAAAATTTAGAAAGAGTGTGCCAGCTTGCCTAATATCTGAAAATTCAGTTCAATGCATCTTTATGAGTTTGTTTTCTTTCTTTTGTTTTTGTTTTCTGTTTTGCCCCTTTCTCACTTTAGAAAAGATTTCACTCAGCCTTCTCCCAACAGATTCATTGTTTGGGTTTAGTATATTGCCCTAATTGGACTGTAAATAATAATCTTGGAAGGAGAGTTAGCAGTTATTAGTGTGAATGGTTTCCTGCAAGAATGGAAATGGTTCGGCACAGAATAACTAAGTCTTAAATAAAATGATGATAGCCAGGGACAGTCATTGCCTAGACATACTATGAGACAAAGAAGCAGAGAGAGATACCTGCTGGGGAGCAACAGTCAGAAAGTAATGTGAGTCACTAGGCAACTGAAGGTTAAGAACTAAGAGAGTGGGGAGAGGGAGGAGAGGAGACTTGGAAGGGCCGAACTTCTTCACAGCTAAGTCAAAGGAGTAGCTGTTTAATCATGAGCAGGGAAAAACAAAGTGAAAAGAATTAAGGAAAGATTCATCCAGCTTGCTAGAATCCAGGTCACTGTAAACAGTTTGGGTACAAATGGTGAGGAAGGTGACCTTAGCCCTCCATATAAAACACTCCATCTTCCAAGCCCTTCCCCCTCCTCCCTTGCACCCCCCAATGTGGCCACCTTCACTGCACCTCTGCCTACAAACACTGCCTTCTGTCCCTGCAATAGCCTGTCTTTTTTTTTCTGTTGTCTACTGAAATCCTCTCTCAGGAAAGCAGCTCGTGGTTATTTGCATATCAATGAGTTTGAATGAACATTAATTCAACATTGAAATGAACATCTTGTTCCAGATAAATTGCATCTGAGGTCTAATTATGGGTGGGTGGGCAGTGCTGTGTTAAAAGGAGTTTCCAGGAGTTGCGAGCCTGTGGGAGAAGCTCTATCTGGAGCTGGAGACTGTTAATGGCTTGACTTGGATACGGATTGAGTACACTTAGGAATAACTCTCGGTGAAAAAAGAAACCAGGAAATGAGGGTGGAATGGCAGGCTGGCGGTTTGGTAGGATTGTTCCAACTCTGGATTGAGGTGAAGATAAACTTGGAAGAAACCCACTCGGGCAAGGATCCAAGACAATGTAAGAATTGCGAGGGATGGTTAGAAATAGACTGGAAGATACTGAGTTGAAGAATACTGAGTCTGCACAAAGAGGGATAAAGTAACAAAAAGAGATGGAGTCAAGAATAACGTAAGAAATGATAGATGGAAGGATGATCATGGAGGACAGTGAGCATGATCTCAAAGAGCAATTGAGCTACACCTGTCATGGTGGCTATGATCATGAGACTACACCAAATGTTAGCAAGGATGGGGCAAATGTAATTCTCATTCACTGCTGGTGGAAGTGTGACAGGGCACAGCCACTTTGAAGAGCTATTTGGCAGTTTCTTTAAGGTTAAACGTTCATCTACCCTATGACCCAGCAATTCCTCTCCTAAGTATTTACCCAAGAGAAATGAAAATATATGTTCTCCAAAAGACTTATATAATAAAAAAAACCTTATATAATAGCAGCCTTATTCATCATAGGAAAAATTGGAACAATTCCAAATGTCCATCAATAGGAAAATAGATGAACAAACTGTGGTATGTTTATACTATAACATAATCCTCAGTAATAAAAAAATAATAAATGAACTACTAATACATGCGACAGCATTGATGAATGTCAAAAATAGCCTGATAATCCAAAGTTGGAAAATCACGGTCCACAGGCCAAATGTAGTCCATCATCTGTTTTTCTAACTAAAGTCCTGTTGGAATATAGCCACACCCATTCATTTCTGTCCTGTGTATGGCTGCGTGGTGCTACAGTGACAGAGTCGAGTAGTTGACACAGAGACCGAATAGAATGCTAAGCCAAAAATATTTACTATCTGAGCCTTTATGGAAAAAGTTTGCCAGTCCCTGCATTAAGCAAAAGAAACCAAGCACAGAAGAGTGCATATGATATAATTCCATTTATATGAAATACAAGAATAGACCAAACTAATCTATGATCATTGGAGGGAAGGGAGAATTGACCAGAAAGGGGCACAGATTTTTGGAACAACACAAGTGTCCCATATCTCATTTAGGGCAGCTACATATCTATATACAATTGCCAAAACTTCTCAAACTGAACACCTAAGGGAGGGGAAGTTTATGAATAAGAATTTATTTCTTTGAAAAAATAGTTTGAAATAAACCACATGATCAGCCTTGTCTTCAGGGAAAAGATTTATAGAAGAATAATTTATTTAATTCTAATAAAATTATTTTGGAAATCCAATGTAATTTTATTATTTCCTATTGATGCTGTAATAAATTACCATGAACTTCATGGTTTAAAAGAACATAAATTTATCGTGTTATAGTTCTGAAGATCAGAAGTCTGAAATGGGTCTCCTGAGGCTAAAACCAAAGTGTCAGTAGGGTTTGGGTTCCTTTCTGGAGGCTCTAGGGAGAATCCATTCTCTAACCTCTTCTAGACACTTTCCTCGCTCGTAGCCTCCTTCCACCTTCTCAACTAACAATTGCACCACTGTGAACCCCTTCTTCTACGGTCATACCTTCTCCTTCTCCAACCCCTGCCTTCCACTTTTAAGGACCCTTGTGATTACATTAGGCCCATTCAGATAATCCAGAATAATCTCCCTTTCTTAAGGTCAGCTGACTAGTAATCTTAATTCCAACTGCCACCTTAATTTCCCCTTGCATGTAACAAAACATAATCACAGGTTCAGAGAATTAGGACACAGATGTCTCTGAGGGTCCCATTATTGTGCTTATCACAGACAACCTATCTGCAAAGCTAATATGCCTCTTCCAACTACTACCTTGATTAAAAAATCTAATCACTCTCTGATGTATATACTCACTCTACTGAACTCCCACCTGGTGGAGCAGATGACCAGAGAGAGGAAACACAGAGGAGGTATTCTTTGAAGTAGTAGAGGCACAGAGCTAATGCCTTCTAAGACAATAAGAAGAAATGCCTCTTGAAACTTCATGCCAGAGTTGACAATCAAGATAGAACAAGGGACTCTGACTCTCTCCTGACAAGTAGCAGGCATTGGTCAGAAGGATGGTAGAGATTAGCAGGGGAACTGTGGTTATCAACAGAATAAATCTCTGATATACTTAGCATTGTGCTCCAACCAACTGAGCCAGCCAACCCCAAATTTCATTTATCCACAACACAACAGAGTGAATGAGAAGGCAATACAACCACTGTCACACCAGGATTTTAGAATTTTGAAACTTTTCTATATACTTAGAGGTTTTATAATATTTCCATCTATAATTCATAACCTCAGGAAGCACACAAATATTACTGGTAAAGCCACACATGCATATGTCTTTGCTTTCAATTGGAAGTAAATCAACCTAATATGGTTTTACTAGCCATTTTCACCTATCATATGCTCTTACTGGCTTCTACATACTCAGAGGAATGCTGGGTTAGTGAAGGTTTGTTACTAAATCACATATGAAGTAGTCACAGTAAAAATAGGGCCCATAAGCATGCCCTTGGATATATGACCTTGGACCTTAAATCTGACATCCCCCTTTGGATCTGTTGAAGAACAAAAATTCAACTGAGTAAATTTGAACATCTAATTATTGTCTTTGTTAAAGTGATTCATGATTCAGCCAGTACCTCACCTAGCAAGTAGAGGGGAGTTCCAAGAAGTTGTACAAATAGGAGGTTTTCACAGGATGGAGGGTAAGGCAAGAAGTGACTAAAAGAAGGAAAGAATTGTTCCAGGCAAGGTCATCTCTCCTTAAGTGGAAGGGTAGAGGGTCTTATGATGCAGATTACCTCATCTTCCTTTGAGGGTAGATGAAGAGGGCCCCTGTGACATAACCTCGTAGATACTCTTCAGATAATTCCTGACTAGCTGGTTAAGACTACATTTCTGTGGGAAGTTGAAACTGCAGTTAGGTTAGGTATTAGTCTCAGGTTAGGATTGTGGCCTAAGTGACTCCATTTTGGACTTGTGATTGCCTTTTTTTTTCCTTTTTTTTTTTTTTTAAATAGGCTCCACAGCCAGCATGGAACCCAACATGGAGCTTGAACTCATGACCTTGAGGTCAAGACCTGAGCTGAGATCAAGAGCCTGATACTTAACCAAATGAGCCACCTAGGTGCCCTGTGCATGTCTTTTTAACAGGTCCTACCTATCCAGTACCATTTCCTCCATATTTTTTTAGTTACCTATGTGCCAAGACTCTATATAGAAAGTGAGAGTGACACTTACTACATACACAAAATGAAGCAATCAACAGCAGCAGATAGTACCATGAAATACTTACCGGAATCTCAACCATAGCTTTGATTATATGATTTCATGTTTTTATACACCTTTACATAAATATATTGTTGTTTAAAATACAGATAACTTTGAAATGGAAACACAATAAAAAAGTGGAACAAATTAATTACTACAATATAAATGTCATAGTCTAGATAAAAATCTCTTAAAGATGAGGTCTATAGAGGAAAAAATAATAAAATAGGTTTTCAGTGTTAGAAAAAGCCAATAACTATTGTTCTAATTCAATTGCCTCATCATATGGATGGAATCTCTAGGGTTCAGTGAGATAAAGTGCCAGTTAATGGGTGATAAAGCCACAAGATGAGTTCAAGTTATGACCCCAGCTGCATCACTTTATTTCCTGTGGTGGTTTTTTTGTTTGTTTGTTTTTTCCATGTTTGTCTAAAAAGAATGTGAGCATCCAAGTAGGGGCTTCCTTGTGCTCTGTGACATGCTAAGATAACTATTCATAGAAGCGCCCCAGAACTCAGCACTACTGGACTGTAGCCCCTAATGTGATGAACTGTAAGCAAGAGTGGGCAAGATTAATAGCCAATTCATACAAAAACTGGCCTTGCCAGACTTTCAGGGTCCAAGTCACTAGCAGATGCATTTCCCAGTGTGAAAGATTAGTGCCTGGAGCTAGCTGGCCTGGATTCCCTACAGTTCCCAATGTCACTGGTGAGAGAAGAGTTACAGATTTATTGCTGGACTGTAGTGAAATGAAATCATTATTCAGTCATCATTTCAAACCAACATACAGTCCTACTTTTTTTTTCCTCATAAAAGTCCCTGGACACATTTTCCTCCTTCTTCAAGCAACCATTATCTGCACTATATAAAATGAGATCAAGTAATAAATTTCTGTGCAGCAAAGGTAGTCTTCCTGATTATTTGCTTTTTAATGATAACATTTGCTTTTTAATTCTTTTCTGTTGGACAAATGCCTTTATTTGTAAATAGCTCCTTAGCAACATTCTTTGTAAATGCTCATATCTCATTTGGAACACCTATCACTTGGTTCTGGAAATCCTTAAATTCCTTGGGGCTTATGCAGTATTCTCAAAACATGGACAAAAGCAGGAGAAAACATGTGAGAAAGCTGAATGATTCCAATTTTCTAACCAGAAGAGGAATTTAATAAATATGAAAAGCTGCCTTCACTTTGGATAGAATTGATGTGATGCTAAAAAATATGAAATTAAGAGCTGGAGAGATAAAGAATAATGTGTCCATCTATGACAGAGCACATGCCTAGAAGAGATCAAGCCAAGAGTGGGAAATTGAGAAGATATAAGAATATCTAAAACTGGAGTTTTATCATCTGTTTATCACTGGGAATCCCTGGTGTCTTGGAGCCAAATTAAGCCCTAACTTTTTACAGATGAGGGGAAAGAATCCTAGTTATGATTATTGTCCTGAGGAGCCCCATTTCCTCACATCCTCAGGGTGTGTGTGTGTGTGTGTGTGTGTGTGTGTTGAATGGGAAAGGAATTAAAGAACTATGGTGAACTTGTGATAAATGTACATCTGTCCACATCACAGGGTAGGAGAAGTGTAGGTAAAGGGATTCTCTTGGTGTTGACAAACTCCAGCCAACAATGGGAAGCTGTGACTTCCCTCTTTGGGATCTTTCCTAGTAGCGCTTTCTCTCTTTTCTTGATTATCTATATACCAAGGCTCTGCAAGGAAAGTAAAGCTGACATGTGGATGCAAGAGTCACCAAAAAGTGGAGGCCCAACACTTCCTTGTTGAAACTATTTAACATTGCCTATGAACATTAAAAACAGGTCCCCCTCTGCTCATCCACTCTTGAGTACTGGGAAAGAAAATGATACTCAGGTACAAAAGAACATATATAGGACATTCTGTGAAAATAAGAACAAGCATGGTAGCCAGCCTCTAAGATGGCCCCTTATGATTCTTGTCCCCTTATATCCACATCCTTGTTTGGTATCCTTCCACCCTGCACCAAGTTGGTCTGTGTAACCAGTGGAATATGGTAAAAGTGATGCTATGCTACTTCCAAGATTAGATTCCAAATGACATCACAGTTTCCATCTTGGATGTCCTCTCATTCTACGTCTCCTTTGGAAAACTCACTCTGGGAGAAACCAGTTACTTGCCATGTCTTGAGGACAATCAGGTGGCCCCATGGAGAAGCCATGCAGCAAGGATCGAGGCTTCCAACCAATAACTGAGTGAGACTTTTTGGATGTGGTCCCCCAGCACCAGTCAGGGCTTCAGGTCATTCAACCCAGATCCTGAGCCAGAACCACCTAGTTAAACCACTCCCAGATTCCTAAGCTTCAGAGCCCATGAGATGGCAAATGTTTGTTGTTTTAAGTCACTAACTTTTGGAGTCATTTTTTACATAGCAATAGATAAGTAATGTAACAAGTCAGAATACAACATTTCAGGAAATTAGCCCATAAAATCCTTTATAATAACGTTATATTTATTCTTTCAGGGAAGAAGTATCCTGAAGAGAAATTGTTTTTATCTCATTGGGAGAATGTACAATGCTTTTTCCAACCATGTTCAATTCAGTTTTCAAATCACTTTTATTCACCCAGTTATCAAGTATCTTGTATATACACACTACTAGGATAAAATGATAGAAATTAAAAAAAACATATCAATATTTTTAAAGTCCTTAAACCAAAAGTCCCACTTGGACACTCTGAAGCGTATTTTGCTTTCTTCCTCAGTGTTTGTTTGCATTTTACTTAATCTAAATCAATAGCTATTAATACTAGATATTTTCAATTTGGCCTTTGAGATCCACTCCCCAGGGTGTTGGCCTTTGGGGACTGAAACAATGCCCTCTGGCTTTCTCTTGGTTTAAGCCAACAGAGGAATAGTGAGAGATCAGAGGATGAAAGAGAAGGAGATGGAGGTATTTATATCCCTGGCTCCATTCCTACCATGGATTGGCTACTTCTCTCCACCCAAGACCATGCTCCTGGCAGTCAGCCCTCTCTGCTCCATCCCATAGCCACAGCCGGGCCCTTTAGGCCAAGAAGCAGTAATGCGTCTGCTGTTGCTTGCCCCAGGGGCTTCATCATTCCTTCATGGGTGAGAAAAACTCTGCCCACACCTTTCAAACAATTCGTTTGTCAATTATCCATTTTGAACAAGTCATGCATTTCTTGCCACGGCTGAACAATATACCCATCTTCAAAAAATAGATTCCCCAAAAAGGTCAGAATTTCCACAGTCATCTTAAAAAACAGAAGACCAGGCAATACTGAGTCCATATTCCCAAGCAGTTGCTGTCTTGTGCCCTTCCTGACAGACCATGAGCTTTCAAGTTACCCACCAGTTCCTACCACTGCCTGTTATGTGATCCCCCTTGGTCAATCTTTTTTTGACATTTGTATAATCTGCTTTCCCTTTATGCTCATTTGAGTCTGTGAACTCAGGCTAAATCTATGGCAGGAAAAAGATAATCTTGAATACAAATCACAATTATATTATGTGGTATCTTGGTGCCAAGAAGTGATTGAGACAATATGAACAATGGCAATTAAGTGGATGAAGTGGATCCATTTCTGTCTTTGGAGGAATTAGACCTTAATGCCTCATTTTGAAGAGCAACACCACACACTCATGAGGAAGTCTGCTCATTATTTATAGAATTTCTTACATAGAAAAATAAATTCTGGGGATCCCTGGGTGGCGCAGCGGTTTGGCGCCTGCCTTTGGCCCCAGGGCGCGATCCTGGAGACCCAGGATCGAATCCCACGTCGGGCTCCCGGTGCATGGAGCCTGCTTCTCCCTCTGCCTGTGTCTCTGCCTCTCTCTCTCTCTCTCTCTCTCTGTGTGTGAGACTATCATAAATAAATAAAAATTAAAAATAAATAAAAAATAAAAAAAAAGAAAAATAAATTCTGGAATCCAAAAAGCTGATTTCAAAATAACATTTTTGGAATATAATCCAATAATTAAATTAGTGACCCTCTTATGGATAATTCTGGGCATCAAAATAATGACCTTTTAAAGAAAGAATGTCCAAATAGAAAGAGTCTAGGATTAGTGACCTTGATCCAAAAGATTTTAATGGTAAAACATTAAAATCCTGGGAAGGAGAGGAGGGATATTATTGATTATCACCAACATTATTTAACATCACTGTGGATGAACTAATCAATGCAATTAGACAACAGAAATAAATGAAGTATAAATAATAGGAAAAAAGAGTAAAAATTTCATTATTTATAGACAATAGGGTTGACAGACTAGAAATTATAAGAGAATTAACATCAGAACTACCAGAAACAATGGTAGAATAAGTAAGGTGATGAGTTACAAAATAGTTTTTAAATCATTTTTCTATATGTTAATTTATTAAGAAAATATTTGTCAAGTATCTATTTTTTGCCATACAGCATTTTAGACTTTGGAGATATAGCAGTAAACAAATCAGATTTTTTTAAAAAAAGAATATTTGCCCTCTTAGAACTTATGTTCTAGTAAGGAAAGACAGATAATATATAAGATAAGTAGATAAAATGTATGGCAAGTTAGTGATTAGTGTTAAGGATAAACATGAAGCAAGGAAGGAGGTATATGGTATCTGAGGAATTACAATTTTATAAAGTGGTCAGGGAAGTCCTCATTGGAAAGATAGCATGAAGATCTCAAGGGAATAATGGAGGAAGCTATGGGTGTATCTGAAAGGACAGCAGGTGCAAAGGCTCTGAGGTAGGATCCAATTAGAAGATGTCATAGAAGGAAAATTCTATTCACAATAAGCAAGCAAAAAGATATGCTATCTAAGAGTAGATAGTTCAAAAGGTATGTAGGATCTATATGAAGAAAACAATACCATAGTAAGAAATAAAAGAAGAGCTAAATGAATGGAGAGTGTATTCATCTGGGTTCCACAAGGGGCATAGAGCTCCTACAAGTACTAAGAAATAAGGAATTGCAGAATTGGACCCTACTTAGTTGTGGAAGGAACTAGGGAAGTAAAGACCCAAATAGATCTTAGGATCAGAAAAAAGTCACCAGCTCTCCTGAAGCACTGGCCCAGATGGAAAAGTCAGAGCTTTCAGGGGAATCAGGAAACAAAGCATCTGCAGCTGCCAAAAGCGGTAAGCAGAGACTAACATACCAGCCTAGAAGACTATTGTTGCCTTTTTATAGTACCTCCTCTGTGAATTCACAGCCAATATCTGTTAGTGGGACTGGTTTGCCCTCAGTCAGTAGGGCCTAAGTTAGGAAGAAAAGCAGGACACAGAATGGGGAAGATTAGGAACCCACTAAAACCCACCTGGTCTTCTGCATCTGCCTCTCATCACCTCTATCCATGATGACCTTTAAAGATAATGGCCATTGCCTCGCATCCGCCTTGCAAATCTCATACAAATTTGCCTTTTGGTGAACTCCAACCTGGAACTACACAGGAAAGAAGATTCTGGAAAATATGGTCAGGTTGACATGTAAGACCTCTAGAGAAAGGCACATTGTGCTCTTGAATAAAAAGACTTATTGTTGTGAAGATGTCAATTTCACTTAAACTAACTTATAAGTTCAATACCAACATGATTTCACTTGGGGAGGGTTGTCAACAAATGTATTCATAAGAATTACCTGTAAAAATGAAAATGGGAGAATACCCAGCAAATTTCCCCAAAGAAGAAAGAGCATCTGCCTCACAAGATATTAAAACATTTAACTGTTTGGTACTGGAGAAAAACTGAAACAATGGAAGAAAATAGTTGAGAAATCAACCCTAAATACATGTAGAGATTTTGATAAAAGTAGCATCTCAATTCAGTAAATAAATTAGGGATTTTTTTTTTTTTTTGTAATGGTGTTGAAACATGCTCAAGGAAGCCCTCAAAGCACAGGACAGAAAACCTAAAAGTCAAAAAGGAAAGTAGTGATGAAAGTGACATTAAAATTTAAAGATTGGTAATAGAAAAAATATGTAATAAACAAAGTTGGAAGACCAACAACAAATTTTGGAAAGCGTACATGCACCACATTTGGGGTGCAAGGGCTAATTCCTTTTGCTTAAAAAGAATTCTTGCCAAAACAAAACCAAACCAACTCATACACATTTTTAAAAGGGAAAAAAAAATCAGTAATACAATAGAAGAATGCCGAAATAGCTATAAAAAGTTAACAGAAAATATAAAGACACATAGCTAATAAATTATTTGAAGACATGCTCAAATATTCAACCTCATTAATAATTAAATAAATGTATGTCAAGATAATAAATGTATTTTTTCCCAGGCCAATGAACAAAAATTAGAAAGTGTGATAATACCCAGTATTGTCAAGGATGAGGAAAGAAACACTTCAGAGTCCAGTCTCTCAAATAATTTTGGTTCCTCACATTAATGGTTCCTCTGGGTTGGTTTCTCTGTCCTTCACCTTTTCACTCCAAGCATGGATTCAGTTCCTTCCTGGTCCAATCCAAAGAGGACCTGAGACCATCACATTGTGTTAAATTTAATTTTGTGAGGGACTGAGGTATTACAAAAGTAGAGTTTGGAGAGTGACTCTCTCACTGCTACAAAATAATCACTCACAACTTGACCCTACTCCTAAATTTCCCATCTTGCTCTTAATTGCTTTCCATGAAACTAAGTATACCCATCACAACCCAAAATCCCTAGGTCCCCCCCATCCTGAGCCCCATAAAAACTTTGGTCAACCACAGGTAGAGATCCTGCCTGCCCCAGTCTGAGGATGACTAATGCTGAGACCATTTCTTTCAGTAGACAAAATCACAATAGTCAATGGTATATTTCTCAAAATCTATTCAATAGCAGCATTTAAGAATTATTAATAGTTGGGGCATCCAGGTGGCTGAGTTGGGTAAGCGTCTGACTCCTGATTTAAGCTCAGGTCCTGATCACAAGGTTGTGATGTTGAGCCCTGTGTTGGGCCCCGAGCGAGGCATGGAGTCTGCTTAAGATTCTTTCTCTCTCCTTCTCCTCTTCCCCTCCCCACCCCCTACTTGTATGTGGTCTTTCTGTCTCTAAAAATAATTTAATTTTATTTTTATTTTTATTTTTTTTAATTTTTATTTATTTATGATAGTCACAGAGAGAGAGAGAGGCAGAGACATAGGCAGAGGGAGAAGCAGGCTCCACGCTCTGGGAGCCCGACGTGGGACTCGATCCCGGGTCTCCAGGATTGCGCCCTGGGCCAAAGGCAGGCGCTAAACCACTGCGCCACCCAGGGATCCCCAATAATTTAATTTTAAAAAGAGAATTATTAGTTCATCTAAATCCATATTTAAGAAAAATTTTTTTCTTTAACTCTTTAAGCACCTGGCTGTCCATCTCAAAATGAACACTTAATATCTCCAATCATAGCTTCTGTAGTCCCATCTATAGTGACTTCAAGTTTTTGTCGAGAACTCTAGGTAAGCTTTTGCATTACACTGATTTTGATGAAGAAGTCAAATCAAAGTTGCTCCAACTGTGAATTAGTAACTCCACCATCCTCAGCAACCAAAAACGGGAGCCTCTCCAAAGGGTAATTATCTCAATAAAAGAGAATTTCAATTCTTATTTTCATCACTCAGCTTCATGTTCATTCAAATTTCCTATACTTTACATAAATTACTTCTATTTTTAGAACAAATTAATGAATGTCCTTTAATAATCCTGAAGTGATTTGGGTTTGGAGGACAAAGCATATCTTCATGAGTATAATCATTTTGAAAAATTAGCCATCCTCTACTGGGATCAATCTTAAGACAAACCCGGGACATGACTAAGGTTTATCTTGGGGACACTTGCTTCCCTTTTGCGTCTCTGTCTTCTAGCACTGAACCATTCTTCTAAGAGCATGCCTTCTTTATAGTTCTTAACTATTCTGAATCATTAACTCAGCATAGTCCAAAGCCACTGTTGTGCTGCCAAGAGGTTTTTTTTTTTTTTTCTATTTGCTAGTTGTAATTTAAATCAGAAAAAATAATGAGACTGAAATTCTCCAAAGGCATCTTTCTTGTCATCCAAGGAATGTCAATATCAAATATATGTGATATTTCAAATCTCACCACTTAATCTATTTGTAAACTTTCTCATTCCTCTTACCTTCCATTTGCCTCTATTGCTAACAGAAGGATAGAAAGAGTGCTCTGAATTTATTAAGAATTCAAGAGCAAAACAGAAAAAAATCAGAGTCCTCAACTTAAAAAAAGAATTCATATTACAACCAGGCAATCAAGATAGCTATAAAGAAAATCTCACAACATGGAAATTAGGACCTATCCCATATTTATCAGGCCAACAGCTGGCAATTAGAAAGCTTAAAGTGAGCTTTGTGACACATTTTTATGAATTTCCACAAATAAACTATCCCAACTCTACTCACGCCATCTTTTCTTTCCCTTTTTTTTTCCATATGAGAGTTTTTCTGTCTCCGTATGTTTTCAGAATAAAAAACTCTTTCCTTCAGTCGTCAACAGATACACCCTGCTGAGAATTGCAGATGGAATACAATCTGTTTAGCTTAACTGAAGGCTGGATCTTATTCATAAGATTTCAGACTCTGCTTTATTTACCTTCATAAACACCATCCCTTGCCCACAATTCAAAGAAAAAGCACACACGCTTGCAGTGGTCTTTCTGTAGTTTTTTCTTTAATGATCCAGAAGAGAAATGTCATAAGGGGGTATAAAAGAGAGGAAAATATTTGGCAAAAGTTTTGAAGCATCTGATAATGGCTTCAAAGATTCTGAAGATTAGATTAGGAAGTTTTTCAGGATGTTTGAAGAATAAAGCAGTGCATTAATTAAGGAAGTTTCATTTGATTTAGAAGAGACTTCTCCTTTAAACATGGCTATGCAATTGCAGTTCCCAGAGTAGCTATGCTATTAAATGGAACCTTTTGTTTTCTTCATATCTTTGAATGTACATCGTTTCTTACAAGTGGAGCACTGAAGCAGGTGGTCTCTGAGATGACCCCAATGATAGATCCTTGCTTCTTGGTATTTTCCAAATAATCTTTTCCCTTTGAGTAACTGGCACCTAACCAATAGTATATGGCAATGTTAAAAACATGTCACCCCTGTAATTAGATTATGGAAGATTGTGGAGACAGTCTATGGAAGACAGACTGTGTCTATGTCTTCTATGGAAGACATTTTGTTGTTGGCTTCGATGAAGCAACTTGCCATGTTGGGGAAATAGAGTGTTTTTGCCCACATTTGCAAGGAATCAAGGGTGGCCTCTGCAACAGCCAGCTGGGAACTGAGGCACTCAAGTCCAACAGCCCTCAAAGAACTCGATCCTGCTCACAATCACATAAGTGAACTTGGAAGAAATCCTTCCCCAGTTGAACCTTCCCCAGAATCTAGCAGTGGAAAACTCTTTGAGTATAGCCTTGTGACAGACTATGAAGTAAAGGATCCAACTAAGCTATTCCCAGATTCCTAAATTCCAAATAAATTGTGACATAAAGAAGTTATGTGTTGTAAGACATCAAGTTTTGAAGTAAATTGTTATACAATAATAGGTAACTAAAACAAGTACTAATTTTCATTTTGGAACTGCCTTTAATATCCACAATTGTCTATAGATATGTTACTGTATACTTGTGAAATGACTTGCCAAAGTTTTCCCTAACAAACTGTTCTTACATTTTAGTTTCAGCTACAATGGACTCAGGAGAACTAATAATGACCAAAAGAATCAGAGGCTGGGAATTCTGATTCAGAGTGTAGACCAGAGTATTTGTAGTTTGGAAGATTGTTGGGAAAAATTGTTATTTTAGGGAAGGCCTTCTACCCAATCTTGTCCATTCAGTACCTCTGCCATCTTGTTTCAATGTTTGGCAATTCATAATTATAACATATTTGGACTTAAATTCCCAGGACCTTGTCTCCATTTAAAATGAAAATACATCAGGGAGGTAACTTTAATGTTATCAAATTACACCTTTATCTATATAAGACAATTGTTTCTCTGAAAGCAGGTTTTTATAGGAGAGGAAAATGGATCCTGTAGAGTTACAACAGCTGCAAGGTTAAAAACTCAGAAAACTTTTCCAAATTTTATCAAATGCCAGCCCTACTTGGTTCGACACCAAGAAAATTGGCACTCCGGAGAGAAAAACCTGTATCCTCACTTTTTGTACCTCTTTGCCATATCTTTTTACTATGCCTCTGTGATATAGTGATGTAATAAGAAATACATATTTGTTTTCATCCCTGGTTCCTGGCACAAGATCTTCTAAAACCCTTGGAATTTCCTAAGTGACAGGGATGAGAAGAGCATCATTTATTATTCATAATAAGCACCTTTTGGAGAGAAGAGAGGGTGGGGCAAGATGGTGGAAGAGTAGGGTCCTCAACTTACCTGTCCCCACCAACTTACCTAGATAACTTTCAAACCATCCTGAAAACCTACAAATTTGACCTGAGAATTAAAGAGAGAACACCTGGAATGCTACAGAGAGAAGGGTTTTCACTTCTAACAAGATTCTTCCTTTTTGACTTTCATACTTCTACAATTACAGGTCCTAGATATATTTTCCACTTCTAGATTCCCTTCAACATCCTCAATTTTGGGAGATATACAACATATGGGGTTTTTTTTGTTTTGTGTTTTTTGTTTTATCTGCCTCATTTTGTTCTAAAATGGCAGAAGTTAATGCCTTCTATTTTTTTTTTAAGATTTTATTTATTTATTCATGAGAAACACACAGAGAGAGAGAGAGAGAGAGAGAGGCAGAGACACAGGCAGAAGGAGAAGCAGGCTCCACGGAGGGAACGTGATGTGGGACTCAATCCTGGGTCTCCAGGATCAGGCCCTGGGCTGAAGGTGAAGGTGGTGCCAAACCACTGAGCCACCTAGGCTGCCCAAGTTAATACCTTCTAAAACATGAGCAGCATGCACCCAAAACCAAGTGGTATATCATGCTGGGTCATTCTGTGAGATTCCTTCTTCCCATTCTGCCCCCCTCTTTTATATCATTTATGTTTTGGTGGTCGATGTTGGGGCTTTCTACAAGTATTTCTGGTTTATACAAATTTGGGACTGAGCATCTTCTAACATACAGAACTTAATATACTGAGAACCAAGAGGATCATGCTCTAGAACTCCTCAGGTAGACTACATTCTCCCTCCACTACAACTTTGTTACCACCACCATCTCCCAATATGCCCCTCCCCTTTTTCTTCTCCTTTTTTTTTTCTTTTTCTTTTTTTTTCTCTTCTTTTTTGAGATTCTTGGCCTTTTATTTTACTACTTTGTTTTAAAATTTGTTTTTCACTTTAGTTGTCCTTTTGTTTTATTTCGTTCTGATCTTTGTTTTTAATCTCTGGTCTATGACCTTGTCAGAATCATCTAGGGTGAAATTTACATAGGTTGTGGTTGATATTCTTAACTCAGCCCACTCATACAGCCACTCTGCACTGAGAAAAATGACTAGAAAGAAAACTCACCACAAAAGAAAGAATCAGAAACAGTACTCTCTGCCACAGAGTTACAGAATTTGGATTACAATTAGATGTCAGGAAGCCAATTCAGAAGCACAATTATAAAGCTACTGGTGGCTCTGGAAAAAAGCATAAAAGAATCAAGAGACTTCATGACTGCAGAGTTTAGATCTAATCAGGCTGAAATTAAAAATCAATTAAATGAGATGCAATCCAAACTGGAGGTCCTCACGATGAGGGTTAATGAGGTGGAAGAAGGAGTGAGCAACATAGAAGACAAGTTGATAGCAAGGAAGGAAGCTGAGGACAAAAGAGAAAAACAATTAAAAGACCATGAGGAAAGGTTAAGGCAAATAAATGACAGACTCAGAAGGAAAAAAAATCTACATTTAATTGGGGTTCCAGAGGGTACTGAGAGCGACAGAGGGCCAGAAAGCATATTTGAACAAATCATAGCTGAGAACTTCCCTAATTTGGGGAGGGAAACAGGCATTCAGATCCAGGAGATAGAGAGGTCTCCTCTCCCCCAAATCAATAAAAACCATTCAATAGCTCGACATTTAATAGTGAAACTTGTAAATTCCAAAGATAAAGAGACAATCCTTAAAGCAGCAAGAGACAAGAGATCCCTAACTTATATGAGGAGAAATATTAGATTAACAGCAGACCTCTCCACAGAGACCTGGCAGGCCAGAAAGGTCTGCCAGGATATATTCAGGGTCCTAAATGAGAAGAACATGCAGCCAAGAATACTTTATCCAGCAAGGCTCTCATTCAGGATAGAAGGAGACATAAAGAGCTTCCAGGATAAACAGAAACTGAAAGAATATGTGACCATCAAACCAGCTCTGCAAGAAATATTAAGGGGAACTCTGTAAAAGAAAGAGGAAGCCCAAAGAAATAGTCCACAAAAATGGAACTGAATAGGTATTATGATGACACTAAATTCATATCTTTCAATAGTAACTCTTGAACATGAATGGGCTAAATGATCCCATCAAAAGACACAGGGTTTCAGACTGGATAAAAAAGCAAGACCCAGGGCAGCCCGGGTGGCTCAGCGGTTTGGCGCCACCTTCAGCCCAGGGCGCGACACTGGGGACCTGGGATCGAGTCCCACATCGGGCTCCCTGCATGGAGCCTGCTCTTCCCTCTGCCTGTGTCTCTGCCTCTCTCTCTCTCCTTCTCTGTGTCTCTTATGAATAAATAAATAAAATATTTTTAAAAAAAGCAAGACCCATCTATTTGCTGTCTACAAGAGACTCATTTTAGACCTAAGGACACCTATGCCTGAAAATGAAGGGTTGTTGGAGAACCATTTACCATTCAAATGGTCCTCAAAAGAAAGCAGGAGTAGCCATCCTCATATCAGATAAATTAAAGTTTATCCCAAAGACTGTAGTAAGAGATGAAGAGGGACATTATATCATACTTAAAGGGTCTATCCCCAAGAGGACCTAACAATCATGAATATTTATGCCCCTAATGTGGGAGCTGCCAAGTATCTCAATCAATTAATAACCAAAGTAAGACATACTTAGATAATAATACACTAATTCAACATGGCACTTTCTTCAAATGACAGATTTTCTAAGCACAACATCACCAAAGAAACAGGAGCTTTAAATGATACACTGGACCAGATGCATTTCACAGATATATACAGAACTTTGCATCTGAACACAACTGAATACACATTCTTCTCAAGTGCACATGGAACTTTCTCCAGAATAGACCACATACTGGGTCACAAATCAGGTCTCAACTGATACCAAAAGATTGGGATTGTCCACTTCATATTTTCAGACCACAGTGCTTTGAAGCTAGAGCTCAGTCACAAGAAGAAATTTAGAAGACACTCAAACACGTGGAGGTTAAAGACCATCCTGCTAAAAGATGAAAGGGTCAAACAGGAAATTAGAGAAGAATTAAAAAGATTCATGGAAACTAATGAAAATGAAGCTACAACCGTTCAAAATGTTTGGGATACAGCAAAAGCAGTCCTGAGGGGGAAATACATCGCAATATAAGCATCCCTCAAAAAATTGGAAAAAGCTTAAATACACAAGCTAACCTCATACCTAAAGGAACTGAGAAAGAACAGCAAATAAAACCTACACCAAGTAGAAGAAGAGAGTTAATAAAGATTCGAGAAGAACTCAATGAAATAGAGACCGGAAGAACTGTGGAACAGATCAACAAAACCAGGAGTTGGTTCTTTGAAAGAATTAATAAGATAGATAAACCATTAGCCAGCCTTATTAAAAAGAAAAGAGAAAAGACTCAAATTAATAAAATCATGAATGAAAAAGGAGAGATCACAACCAATACCAAGGAAATACAAATGATTCTAAAAACGTATAATAAGCAGCTACATGCCAATAAATCAGGCAATCCAGAAGAAATGGACGCATTTCTGGAAAACCACAAGTTACCAAAACTGGAACAGGAAGAAATAGAAAACCCGAACAGGCCAATAACCAGGGAGGAAATCAAAAACCTCCCAAGACACAAAAGTCCAGGGCCAGATGGCTTCCCAGGGGAATTCTATCAAACGTTTAAAGAAGAAACCATACCTATTCTACTAAAGCTGTTCCAAAAGATAGAAAGAGATGGAGTACTTCCAAACTCGTTCTATGAGGCCAGCATCACCTTAATTCTAAAACCAGACAAAGACCCCACCAAAAAGGAGAATTCTAGACCAATATCCCTGATGAACACAGATGCAAAAATTCTCAACAAAATACTAGCCAATAGGATCCAACAGTACATTAAGAAGATTATTCACCATGACCAAGTGGGATTTATCCCCGGGATGCAAGGCTGGTTCAACACTCATAAAACAATCAACATGATAGATCATATCAACAAGAGAAAACACAAGAACCATATGATCCTCTCAATAAATGCAGAGAACGCATTTGACAAAATACAGCATCCGTTCCTGATCAAAACTCTTCAGAGTGTAGGGATAGAGGGAACATTCCTCAGCATCTTAAAATCCATCTATGAAAAGCCCACAGCAAATATCATTCTCAATGGGGAAACACTAAGAGCATTTCCCCTAAGATCAGGAACACGATAGGGATGTCCATTCTCACCACTGCTATTCATCACAGTACTAGAAGTCCTAGCCTCAGCAATCAGACAACAAAAAGAAATAAAAGGCATTCAAATTGGCAAAGAAGAAGTCAAACTCTCCCTCTTCACAGCTGACATGATACTGTACATATAAAACCCAAAAGCCTCCACCCCAAGATTGCTAGAACCCATACAGCAATTCGGCAGCATGGCAGGATACAAAATCAATGCCCAGAAATCAGTGGCATTTCTATACACTAACAATGAGACTGAAGAAAGAGAAATTAAGGAGTCAATCCCATTTACAATTGCACCCAAAAGGATAAGATACCTAGGAATAAACCTAACCAAAGAAGTAAAGGATCTATACTCTAAAAACTATAAAACACTTCTGAAAGAAATTGAGGAAGACCCAAAGAGATGGAAAAATATTCCATGCTCACGGATTGGAAGAAAATGTCAATGCTACCCAGGAAAATTTACATGTTCAATGCAATCCCTATCAAAACACCATGGACTCTCTTCAGGGAGTTGGAACAAATCATCTTAAGATTTGTGTGGAATCAGAAAAGACCCTGAATAGCCAGGGGAATATTGAAAAAGAAAACCATAGCTGGGGGCATCACAATGCCGGGTTTCGAGTTGAACTACAATGCTGTGATCATCAAGACCGTGTGGTACTGGCACAAAAACAGACACATAGATCAATGGAACAGAATAGAGAATCCAGAAATAGGCCCTCAACTCTATGGTCAACTAATATTCGACAAAGCAGGAAAGGCTATCCACTGGAAAAAGGACAGTCTCTTCAATAAAAGGTGTTGGGAAAATTGGACATCCACGTGCAGAAGAATGAAACTAGACCACTCTCTTACACCAGACACAAAGATAAACTCAAAATGAATGAAAGATCTAAATGTGAGACAAGAATCCATCAAAATCCTAGATGAGAACAAAAGCAACAGCCTTTTTGAACTTGGCCACAGCAACTTCTTGCAAGATACATCTATGAAGGCAAGAGAAACAAAAGCAAAAATGAATTATTGGGACTTAACCAAGATCAAAAGCTTCTGCACAGCAAAAGAAACAGTCAACAAAACTAAAAGACACCCTACAGAATGGGAGAAGATATTTGCAAATGACGCATCAGATAAAAGGCTAGTATCCAAGATCTATAAAGAACTTATTAAACTCAACAGCAAAGAAACAAACAATCCAATCCTGAAATGGGCAAAAGACATGAACAGAAATTTCATAGAGGAAGACACAGACATGGCCAACAAGCACATGAGAAAATGCTCCGCATCACTTGCCATCAGGGAAATACAAATCAAAACCACAATGAGATCCCACCTCACACCAGTGAGAATGGGGAAAATTAACAAGACAGGAAACCACAAATGTTGGAGAGGATGTGGAGAAAGGGGAATGCTCTGTACTGTTGGTGGGAATGTGAACTGGTGCAGCCACTCTGGAGAACTGTGTGGAGGTTCCTCAAAGAGTTAAAAATAGACCTGCCCTATGACCCAGCAATTGCACTACCGGGGATTTACTCCAAAGATACAGATGCTGTGAAAAACCGAGACAGCTGCACCCCAATGTTTCTAGCAGCAATGTCCACAATAGCCAAACTGTGGAAGGAGCCTCAGTGTCCATCGAAAGATGATGGATAAAGAAGATGTGGTCTATGTATACAATGGAATATTCCTCAGCCATTAGAAACAACAAATACCCACCATTTGCTTTGACGTGGATGGAACTGGAGGATATTATGCTGAGTGAAGTAAGTCAATCAGAGAAGAACAAACATTATATGGTTTATTAATTTGGAGAATATAAGAACTAGTGAAAGGGATTAAAGGGGAAAGGAGAGAAAATGAGTGGGAAATATCAGTGAGGGAGACAGAACACGAGAGACTCCTAACTCTGGGAAATGAACAAGGGGTAGTGGAAGGGGAGGTGGGCGAGGGGTTAGGGTGACTGGGTGACAGGCACTGAGGGAGGAACTTGATGGGATGAGCACTGGGTGATATGTGTTGGTAAATCAAACTCCAATAAAAAAAATATACAAAGAAAAAAAAGCCCCTTTCAACCACACATAAGTTTGTGTTAATGAGAACACTTTGCGGGGCCCCTATAGGTAGTGTTAGGATGGAGCTAATTTGCATACAAAACAAGCATGTGATTAGAAGGTTGAAACTTCCAGCCCACCCTCTGACTCTTGGAAGGGAGAGGAGCTAGAGGTTGATTTGGTCTCCAGTGGTCAGTGATTTCATCAGTCCTACATAATGGGACCTCCACAAAAACTCTAAACAGTGAAGTTCAAAGAGCTTTCAGATTGGTGAATTTATCAAGATGCTGAGGAAGATGTAAAAAATAAGGAGACATAAGCACTTGACATTATGTCACTGGCAGTCTAGGATGCAGCGGTGTACAGATGATTAAATTTGTTACCTGCAAAAAAAAAAAAAAAAAAAGATGCTGAGGAAGCACTCACCAATTCCCACTCACCAGTATGGGAATTGGGGACTTGTGATTAGCCATCAAAATAGAGGCAGTCTTGTGGGAATGAGGCCTTCACCTGTGCTAACCAGAGGCAGTTAGGGTCAGAATTTAATTGAATTTTATGATACCCAGTTGGTTTCTGGACAGTTGGAGAATGGGTTGGTGTTAGGAAAAAACAACACATATTTGGTGTCAGGAACATTATCAGGTGAAAATACACCAAAGTCTCATATACACAACTGAATTGGATTAGCAGACATTATGGAATCAGGCTCATAAACTAATCGTCTTAGTCTTCATAAATGAAAGGTATAACTAGTTGTCTTGAAGGATGAAAAAAAAGGTTGAAGTCCATATTGCTGCAGAAGTTCTCATCTGGGACATTATCACCACAAACAGCACCACCAGCACCACCAGCCAGGGTGAGTTTGGAAATGTGGGAGGGATTTGTTTGTTTGTTTATGATAATGACTTGCCTATGGTGATCTTTATCTTGGGCATCTGTCATTGTCAAGTTCCCTTAGTCAAAAACTGACAGGTATGACTAATTTTGAATTGTGGGAGGAAGATGTGGAGTCTTGATCCCTTTTCTCTCTAGGGGAGACCCAAGGCACAACAAATCTATCTACCCCTGCCTCAGAAAACTTCACACCCCAGTTATCAATAGCTCCTTTTGAAGATGAGGAAGAAGGACAAGGAAAGGGGGAATAAGGTGGAAGTGGAGGAGGAAGAAATGAAGTTCTTCCTCACTAAACACTGCAGAATATAAATAAGCAATTTTAATGTCATCAGTGCTATGGTGTGTTTGGGCACTAGGTACAGAAGAAACACCACCACAGTAATAATGATGGCGAGGATTGAGGACTTACTATATATTAATGTGCCTGGTATTCTTCTTAGCTCTTACTGTACTTCATCTATTTTAAAACACATCCCAGTTCTACACAGTGGGTGTTAACAGGGTTCCCATTTTATAAACCAACCAACCAACCAACTAAACCTCAAGCTTAAATAGGATGGATAACTCATGAAGCAGAGTTATCTTCCTGGGGGAAGACTCTGACATGGAGACCAACATGCAGCGGGTCTTCAAGGGTAGATTGTTTTAGGACCAGCCCCCAGGGAGGGGGCAAAGGAAGCAGTGTTTTGGGACCAGCCCCAGGGGAGGAAGGCAAAAGAAGCAGGATGGAGCAGAAGAAGTTGAAGGCGGTACAATCTCAACCCATCTGTGGCAAGCTCTGAAGCTGGGATGGCCCCTCAGAGTTGTCAGAATTGAAGGGGGTGGGTCACTTCAGCCAGTCATTGGGTGGAGGCTACTCCAGGAAGAGGACATGACCCTTCGACTGAGGCAATCCCAGAAAGGATTGACAGCCAAGAGCTCTCTGCCACTCACAGCAGCTGAGGGGGGCAAGTGGGCCATTCCTGTGGCATGATTTGGGTGGCACATCCACCCCGTACAGCTGACCATTGCTTGAGCTTATTACTCTAGAGTGATAGAGATTGCTCTTAGAAAGAAAATAGTTCTCTTTTATCTAGAAGTTTCTAGTTGTGAGAGCAGAAATCCCTCTAAACCAACATAAATGAAAAAGAGATAGCACACAGAATGCAGTAAATTGCTCCATGATATACGGTAGCAGGATTCTGGGACTGTCCTCTGGAATCTTGGGAGGGAGGAGGTCGTGGAGCCCTGGAGACTCAGAAAAAAGGCCCAGGAAAAAGAAAACAGGTGCCAGTACCACAGCAGCAGGTGACACCTGGAGATAGGGATTGCCTGTGAGTGGCTGCCCCGTGTGCCATTGGCCAAGATTCTAAAACCATTTAATCTTAGGTTGGTAACTATTATAAACTGTTTAGTGCTTCCCTCTCTGTTTTTCTGAAAACTTCAGTAAATGCCTTTTGCACACCTTTTGTTGCTGTTGTTACTGGTGCTTTGGGAGAATACAGAAGGAGCTAGTCCATGCTTAGGGAAAAGCAGGGAAGCAAGCTGGATAACTGAGAATCCAGAAAGCAGGAAGTTGCAAGCCTCCCCAAGAATTTTTGGAAATGTTGGGAGGGACATTGAACTTTGTGTTATATATGGATTGGCGATCAATCCAATGAATTTGGTTATCAAAGGAAAAAGTTATCCTCAGAAAACTGAAGTGCTTTAAAATGCCCAGTTTATATTTTCCCAAAAGACAATGTGATACACTTTGCTTTGGAAAATCAAGGAAGACTTCTGAGAAGAGAAAGACAAAGTTGCTGGGTATTGAAGGATGAGTAGGAGCTCCTCAGGTGGACAGACAGAGGTAAGGCAGGTTGGATAAAAATATATTCCAGGCACCTCTTGTTTCAGATTCTTATAGGGGTTTCCTTATGTAAATAGGATTGATTAAATCACTGGTGATTGGTGATTAGCTCAATCTCCAGGCTCTCCTCCCCACCTTTCCCCACCAGGTCAGAGGATGGGCTGAAAGTTCCATTCTAAGCAAGTGGTTTGTTCCTCTGGCAACCAGCCACATCCTGAGGCTATATAGGACCCACCAAATCACCTTATTAGCGTAATCCCAGGTATGGTTGAAAGGCAATAACATGTATAAAAGCCCACGGTGTATTAGGAACTTTGCCAAACACCCCAGTGAGTCTGGAGGATAGGGCACCAAAAAAGGAAAAGAGATTAGAGCAGTAAGCAAGAGATGACTCTGGGCTTTGTATGCCAGGCAACAGAGCTTAGATTTCACAGTGGAAGCTCTTAATTCACAAATTAATATATGTCTGCCCACTGGTTGGCTAGAGGTTATAGAAAGACACAAAAGAATTGGGTTCATTTTCTCTGAAACATAAATTTTCCTATAGACATTAGGAAAGGACATACTTTTTAGATGAAAATAAGCATATTATACCGTGAAATTCAAAATTTGCTTGATTTTTTCAACATGAAATATAATTTCAAATCAATTTTTTGACTGATTTAAGCTGTCTAGCCACATTCTCTGATGTGAGGGAAACTTGGGTGGAACTACTAGTAGAGATGACAAGCAGCTTCAAGTGGTACAGTAAGCCGATCAGCAATTATATTTGGTTTGTGTTGTTCTTACTTAATGTTTCCATTTTATATCTCCTCCCATATTTTGTTGTAGTTAATAATATGAGGAGTGGAGAGGACAGGAGAGGACAGGAGAGGAAAGGAGAGAGAGGAATGAATGTGACAGGGAAAAAATGGAGGATGGTTGTATATGTTACCAGCTGGCTACCCAGCCTGGGCTTCATGCGACATCTCTACTTTGGTGACGTTTTCAATAGATCTTTGGTTTGCTTGGTCCCCAGCTTTGCTGTTTAAAGATCTTGGTTTTGATTGGGTCACAGTTCACCCATGGTAGAACAGATCCTAAAATATCAAGTCACACTAACCAAACCATCAGAGATTATTTTACAAACCCTAGAAACAATATACTCAACATCCAAGAGGAATGCATTCTCCCAGAGGCTAAGATTCTCATGTCTTTTTTTTTTTTTCTTTTTTTACATATGTGGAGGATCCTCCCCATGAAGACCTAAAAGGATTCTTCCTTCACACCAGCTAATAAAAATTGTTCTTTCTTCTGGGACCAAGGAGCATTAATATTACAGCCACCATTCTTAAGTCAAGTAGCTCTACAGCTACACTGTCTTTTCCTATAAGATAGCAACATGTTTGGCCAGAAGGAAGACAAATAACACACAAATTCCTGCCTGCATTTCCTTTGTTTAAAAATCCTGATCCCTAGAATATTTCTATTTGGTTCTAATTCTAATGGACTCTGCATGAGGCTGATTGTAGCCTTGCAACGGGTGGCGACTAGTGGGCCTAGTGAATGGACAGGTGCAGTTGCTTCTGCAGAGAAAGGTCTAAAAGAGTCAAGACTCTTCCTCCATTTCCTAGAGCTCTAGCTCAGAAATTCCCTGCAAAGGTGTGGCTTTTGGCTCTAGGGCATCCCCTCTGTTGTTTACCTGAAAACACAAGTGGAGCCATGCTACTTCAGGGCTTCAGATGCTTAGGACACTGGGACAATCTTTGGATAAAGGGTTGAGCACACTGCGCATTATTAGTTTGCGCACTGCATTTGAAAGGGGGTTTAAAAGTTTATGTATCCCATCGATTGATTTCTGTCTCCTTATGGCCTGACACTTTCACCTTATGGAAATTTAAAGAATCAAAGTTGTGTTCTAGGACAGGCAGGAGAGGGGTCTCTCATGTTGGTAGATCCTGATACACCATGGCCCTCCTGCCCCTAAAGAAACAAATTATGCATTCACAAGGTTGTGTGGTGAACATAGAATCACAGCCAAGGGAATTGGATGGTTCCATGACAAATTTCCCTCAAACTGCAGCAGTGGAGCTGATTATGTCTGCCTCACCCAGTGGCTAACCTCTCGAGGTATGCTGGACACAAGGAGGCTCTTCTCTAAGTGGGACAAACATGAACACGCCTCACTTTTTGGCCTTCCTTCTAAATTGCATGGATACTGACCCCTTTCATTATAAAATTACTTCAGGGAAATTAAAATGAATTAGAGCACATATTCTCTTACATTAACTGCATTCTAATGTCCGCAGTGAGATTTGGGGAATTCCAAAACCCCTATGAACCATGAAGGTGCCAATTTCTACCCTTCCCTTCAAATTCGAGTCTCTGACTTTTCAGGGAGTGACTACAGTTTACAAACCCAATGAAGGCCAATGTTGTTCTACAAAACAGATGAAAGTACACAAGACATAGTAGTTTCTCAACAATTAAACACTTGTTGATAAATTGGGGCTTGACAAAAGGAATTGCCTTTTAGAAAAAAAAACTACTTCCTAAAAAAGTCCTTCAATAACTAATTCCCCTTAGCCGGTGCCCAAGACCCGCTGACATTGAACAGACCAAACAGCTTTTATTGAGGTTCCAGAATGCTAACTCTAAGATAACTTTGTCCTTCCACACAATTAACAGCTCTGTGTAGGGGCAAAGGAGTAACTATGTGGGTGCCCCCTGACACTGAAAGATCTAAAGGAATTTTTTTTTCCTTTCCTCTAAAATCTGTGATCAAAGAAGACCTAAGGGTGTCAAGAAGAAAAACAAGCTAACACAATTTGTATTGAATTTTGAAAAATCTTTCCCTGTAGCCATGGGTAACTGGATAAGAAAACACTAAGCAAGTCCCTTTGGGGATATTACATGGTGGTATTCAATTTTATATCCTGCCTCTTGCATTGGGGATTTCTTCAAGATACAGACAGGCTCTGAGAGACAGACATATATAAATAGAAGCATTGCTCAGTGATGAGATTACCCTTGGCTATCAGGCAAAATTACTTCTAAATAGATCATAGTGTTTTTTAAAAAAAAAATTCTGCTTTCACTGCTATAAGAGCATAAATATTTTAAAGGCTATGCATAACATTCCAAAGAGTCACATGTGAAATCGCTTCAGATATAGAAGGAAACTGTGACGATGAACATACTCCATTTACCTTTATGACACAGCAACGAAATTCCCTCCGACACTCCCTACACTCGCTCCCCCACCCAGATCTAAGAGCAACAAAGGGTAGTTTTGATTTCTTGCGCCAAGAGATATGGAAGAGAAACATTACATGATTAGTTAAAATTTTCCTTCATTGGGGAATAAGGCTCCCAAGCGACCAGAAAAATCAGAACTCCCTCCTGTTAGCACGCTATGTACTTAATTAGGGTCTGAACTGTCAATGTTCAATATGCTAATTATATGCTTAAGAACACTGATTATAATTTTTAATCTATCACTCCGCTGGATATGGCACCTTCTAGAAATATAATTACATATCCAAGGAATCTAAAATACTCTCAGGTTGCCTCTTTCCCAAGAAAATCACATCACTCATGTTGTTAACATAACTTTTGGCTATCAAAATTTTTGTTAACAAAAACATATTGGGATTTCTTCCCCCTGTATGCCAGAAATTTTCTGACACATCCCTTTTTCTTCATCTGAAATATTCATCTTTTTTTTTTCTTTCATCTAAGGAATTTGTCATTTCCATCCAGTAGAATAATGTCTCCGGGGACCTGAAAGCTGTAAAATGAGTTCCTCGCCTGGTGAGGATAGAAGCGAAGAAGGCTGACCGGGGAGACTAGAGCATCTTATCTCTAGTCTAGACTCTGACTTCTGGAAATTCTAGGATGCCGGTTCTCACAGTCCCTGGGATGTAAAAACAAGCATTAATATAAACATGACACTCAACAGACTCCACACCTCCCCCTGCTCCCAGTAATATAAATTTCAGACAAGCCAGGATTCCTATATTCTTATTAACCATTTCATATCACCCTTCTGTGGGAACCATCAGGAGCTCTGGCCTAGTCGGTGCCCTGAACCAGCTCCATGATCCTGTGCGTCTGGAGAGACAAACATGAACAGACAGCATAATCGTCATGGCCTCCTGCTCTCTGAGGAAACAATCAGGAAGCCCCCAGGAAACATCTCACCAAGGAAAAGAACATTCTACTGACTCAGTCACCAAGGAAGACCGGGCAGGTTCCCGTATCTCAGCTGTTGGGTGCTCACCTCAGGCTTCCCACATCCCTCCCCAGTGGGCATGATGGCTAAACCCCTAGGATGTTTTGACCTAAATCTTCAGGGGGAGAGGGCATCAGTCACCTGCTGCCTCACTGGCCACAATAGCAAAAGGCAGCAAGGGCTCGCAGACCTCCCTAGGACCTCCCCTGGAATTCCCAGAAATTCCTTAAGCAGAGAAGCCTTGCAAGGGGGTCCTGTGTGAACAGAGGAGGGAGAAGAGCCTTTGGATGGGGCACTGTGCTGAAGGGGGTTACATGTTTCCTCAGACTGCCGTAGCCTGGACACTTGGGTTCACCAGTAATGGATGAAACAGTGTGAAAGGGTCTACAGAGGGGATAGGGCCCCAAACACCAGGAAACAGAGAGGTAAATGAGGTGAGAGAAAGCCAGAGAAGCATGGATAAGGCTTAACTAGGGCAGGGAGGGTAGGTAGGACTAACTCATCAGGCTGGCCTAGGGTACAGGGTGTTCCAAGAAGAGAGAATGGCTTATGCAAAGGCTCGGGGAAACACAAGCAGGTGTGGGGGACGGAGGGATGGAAGGAGGGTCAATATAGCTAGAGCGGTGACAACAGAATGGAAGAGGGGGCCCTGAAAGCCATTTCATAGGCCCTGGGCTTTCTCAAAGAGACAGAGTGGTACTGAACTTAAGTAGTGCCACAGCCTTGGGGCACCTGGGTGGCTCAGTGGTTGAGCGTCTGCCTTTGCCTCAGGTCGTGATCCCGGGGTCCTAGGATTGAGTTCCCCATGGGGCTTCTCGCAGGGAGCCTGCTTCTCCTCTCTGTGTCTCTCATAAATAAATAAATTAAAAAAAAATAGTGCCACAGCCTCATGAGATTCACATTTGGGAAAGACTGCAATGAGAGGGTGACAGAGGAGGGACCTGAGGAGGAGGACAAGGCTGGAGACAGGGAGCCTATTCCATCTTCCAGGAAGATGGTCTTTGCCAGGCAGAGATGGGGGGAGAGAAGAGGAGCTACTGAAGGAAAACTTCTCTCAGAAGGAAGAATCACAACAATATCTTACCTTCCTGGTTTCAGCACACGTACCCAGCTCATTAATCCTCACACAAACCCACCAAAGCAAATCTCACCCATAGGGTTTGACTTCTCCACAAAGAAATGGGCTCTGGGTGGTTGACTCAGAGGTAGGGAGCTCCCTCCCAGGGAGACACCACATGCCCAGGCTGGTGCTCTTCCCACTGTGCTGCAAAGCCTCAACTAATGAGCTTAGATTTTTGAGGCTGCTGACCACATCAGTGGAAACACGTATGATTTGAGAGAAATCCCACTGGCAAGGAGACCAAGTAGAAAAATTCTCAAGGAAAAAAAGAGTTTCCTCTGTTGTTCAGAAGATAATGCCACTCTGAAAGCCATTTTCAGTCAAATTACCTAAAGAATTACATGAGAGCTCTATTTTTATTTTGTGGGGTAAAAAACTTTATTTAAATATTATATTTTCTCTATTTCAATACGTAGGGTCTATTTTTACCCCAAGATGTTATTTGGAGAAGTAGATTTCTACCTTACTGCCTTCGAGAACATCTGATAGATAGAAAAAAGTTGAATTAGCCTCCTAACTTCTGAAAAGTGAAATCTGTTTATCTGTATCTCTTGGGAACAAGCAATATTAAAATAGCCAAATAAATTAATGTCATTTATCTACCTAAAATGTGGAGGCGCGGTTATGAAACAGCTCTGCGTTCTGCTAGTTAACTGAGGGTGTTTTATTTGGAAAACACCCAGAGCCAGAACCCCAAAGAGGAGTAAACAGTAAAGAATTTTATCACAAACACATGATCTTTGAAGAACAAAATCTACTCCCTTGGCAGCGATCAAAAAGGAAAAGTGTGGGAGTGTTTCCTTCAAAGGAAACCTTCAGGTGATTATTCCAATGTGGTTAGCAGCAACTCATCTAATCCTGGAGGGTTGTCCAGCCAGGGCTGTGCTAACCAGCAACACCCTTCTTTATCTGTAGTTTGCTTCCGCACACATGAGATCATTAGTGGAAGGAAGACAGGACAAGATACCTAGATGGCAGCTGATAGATGGTATCTGTGAGCAGCTGGTTGCTGTAAAAACTAGAACAAATCCTTTCCCAAGCACCAGCCACATTCTTTTGTCTTGCTCAAACACTATGGAATTGAGGACCATAATATATAAAACTGAATTCTCCATATCCTAGCTAAATCTGTCCTTCCTCTAATATTTCCCAGGTTCATAAATGTCTCTATGATTCCTTTCAGTAAGCATTCCTTCACCTTCATGTTGAATCCATTACCAAGTCTCCAATCCACCTAGAATCTCAAACCACACGGATCACCGTAGTTCATGATGCCTTGTCACCCTAGCAGCTGGAGAGCTGCAAGACCTCCTTGCTAGTCCCCCCACTTCTACTCTTCCCTTCTCTGTCTATCCTTGCCCAGCAGCTAGAATGGTCTTCCAATGCCAATGAGAAATGACAAGCTCCTCGGAGCTTTCACTTTGACCCTAACACCCTGTAGTATGTCCTATGATACGTCCTACTTGAGATCTGGCCCACACCCTTTCCCCAGCTTAACCTCACACCTTTCTTCCTCACATGTATTACTCTCCTGAGATCATTCCTTTGTTTCCATAAATATGCCAATGAATTTCTCACTTCAACGTCCTCACACATGCTATTCCCTTTGCTTGGAGTGGTGTAATCCTTGTTTTTCACCTTCTAACTCCTCCTTCTAACTGGTGTCAATGAAAATATTCAGCTTTTCTTGACCCTTCAATCTAAATTTGATTCTAAATCATGGAATTTTAAAAAATAAAAATAAATAAATTATGGCATTTTTTTTCTCAATGCATGTAGTTTTTCTTGACACCTAACAGCAATTTGAATCTACCGTATTTGTCATGTGTTTATCTTTTTAATGTCAATGCCTTCTACTATCCCATAATCTTGGTGAGAGCAGGAACCAGAGGTAAATTTCTGGTTTACCTGTTGCCCCAGCACCTAGCACAGAGCCCAATACCTAGTAAGTGCTCAGGAGCTATTTGCTGAATGTATGGATGAATACAAAGCCAAGGCTTAGGGATATTTTTACTACACAAAGAGTTTTCATTTCATTTAAAAGGCATTAATATTGAATTCCATTTTTTAAGATAGCAGAATACAGAGAACATACAGTTGAATTAAACCGATTTGTATTCAAACACTGCATATACCATTCAGTAGCTGTCTACCATGGAGAAGTTTCTTCCCTCTCTGTATCTTGAGTTTTTAAACTCCAATAGTAGAAATTAGCATGACCTATCTCATAGTAGGTTGAAAGTGCTTTCTGGATTTTTTTCTCACAACTCTATTGTACTTTCCAATTTTTCAATTGTTATGATCAGAAAAGAACAAGTATTTTTTTAGAAAATGCCTATCTCACAAAGTTATTGTGAAAATTATCTACTAATCAATGACTCAAACAACATATTAATTATCTAGTGCTGAGCAAAAAAACATGAATGTGACATAAAACAACAACTGGTTATTTCTCCGTGGCTCTGGTATCAAGAGTGGCACATCTGAGTAGTTCTGGCTCGGGTCACTCTTGAGATTGCAGTTAGATACAGCCAGACTATGGTCATCTACAATCATCCGACTAAGGCTGGAAGATCCACTTCTAGGGTGGTTCACTCACATGGCTGGTAAATTGATGCTGGCTATTGGTTGGGGGCCTCAGGTCCTCCTCTTGTAGATCATTCTGCAGAGCTACTTGAGTGTCCTCACAGGCTGATTGCTGGCTTCCCCCAGGGTAAGAAATCTAAGAGGGCAAAGCAAAGGTGCAATGCCTTTTATGACTCAGCCTTGGACGTCACACACATTCTCCCACCATATTCTGTTGGTCACATGGAGTCAGCCCTGATTCGATGTGAGAAGAGACCCCACTGGAGTCAGAATACTGGGAGGCATGAACCATACAACATTTGAGAAGCTGACTTCCATAGACAGAAAGCTTTCACATTCACTTTCTCCCTGTAAGATGCCCATAAACTTCCACCACTGTGTGTGATGTGTGAGTGACACTGGCAATTGCTAATTGTGATGTGTCTGGGACTGTTTTCTTTTTAGTACTAGGCTTTTGTTACACTGCTTCAGTTAGAGCAGTGTCTTTTGTATATTTTCAAGGATATGCCTAAATCAATTTCGTATACTTTCCAAAGTGGTTTCTTGTTTAATTTGCTTTATCTTACTCTCAGCACGCCACCATCTTAGTTCATATTTAAACATTATTAGATAAAATTCATCATTTGATGATGACAATGAGAGTGATTGCGCCTCTCTAGATCACTACTCTATGATTTCACTCCAGACAAAGGTAATTTAACTAACAATATCTTTGTAATTGTTATTCTGATGTGGAAATCGGAAAATGGAATGCGTAAACATGTAATAGAAAAGCCTAACACTTCAGTCCCATATCCAGTGACATGTCATTGACTGAAATTAATTGAAATATTTGAGTTCTCTCCTTATCTATCCCCTTTACTAAATAAAATTGATAATAGTAGTCCTCAGCTTGCAAGCATAAACAGTAGTGTCTATGTTAAACACACACAAAACACCAGGTTTCCTCTGGAGATGGGAACTAGCTGTCTGGGGAAAAGAAGTGAGAAGTGTATTTTTACTGTATTTTCTTTTGTATCATCTGATTTTTAAACTATTGAGTGTAATATCTAGTCAACATTGAAAAAAAACTATTTAAAATTATTGGAAGCAATTCAACTGTTCATCAATGGAAGACTGGTTAAGTAAACCAGTTAGTTTTCTAACCAGAAAATGAGATGAGTCCCAGCTGACAGAGGAATGAGGCATATCTTTATATAGTACTATTAAATGAGCTCCAGGATATATCGCTACATGAAAAAAGCAAAACATAGAAAAGTATGCTTAGATAAAAGTGCACACTAAAATAGAATAAAATAAATAAATAAAATATATCCTCTAAAATATAATAAATATAAAATTAAATTAAAATATAATAAAATTAAAGAGCAATGGATGGATATTATAATATTTTTAGATAAATGGTTATCTGTGGAGGAGGGAGTACCTGGGTGATGGTAGGCTAGACTTTTTTGAATATTTTTAGACTTGACTTTGAGACTATGAAAGTATTTCCCATAATTATAAAACAAAATTTAAGCTTAAAAAGTAATCCCTAAAACTTTAAAGTGAAATGGACAAATGAACCCATGTGCCTAATTGTTGGCACAACCACACAGTAGAAACCCTTTTGAGTGATGTCAAAGCAGAATTCCCTGAGTGTGAACTGGAGCCAGGCAGCAAGAGCTCTCCAGAGCTGTGTAGTCTCTTCCCAGCTCTTCATTCAGTGATGCAGTCCATAGCTTGGATGAAGCCACTCAAGGGTATTTATACCATGGAAATCAGTAAATGCTACAAATCAGTCTTCTGCCTATTTTAGTTTTCTTACTTCTTTGTTCTTGTAATACTGGTTGTTAAACATTTACCAGCACACTACTCAATTTATCTGTACATACCTAGAGACCAAAAATAATTACAAAACAAAATTACTGCAAATTAGCTTCAATAATCGTGGTATTGGTAGTAGTGCCAGTGTCGTTATTCTCAGATTGTCTTGTGAGCAGTACAAGATAAACAAATGAGTCATTATGTTGCTATTGTTAAGAACTTGGATTTTGGAGAGTGGGAGAAAGAAGACAGGAATGTACAGGAGATTAAGTAAAAGCCCTCAGTATTGAATTTCATTTGGGAGTATCAGTGTGAACACATGATGAATTTTACTTTATCTAGCATAATCATAGTGATGGAATCAGCAAAATCCATATTGTGGGAACTCTGAGGTAAACCACACAATTTCTTCAAAAAAAAAAAAAAAAGCAAAAAAAAAATCACAAGAAAAGCAAAAAGAAATAGAGGAGAGTCTCTATTGATTAAAAGAAATGTAAAATATATTTAACTAATCTCAGTGTATGAACTTGAATGCTACTTCATACAGAAGAAGAAGAAGAAGAAGAAGAAGAAGAAGAAGAAGAAGAAGAAGAAGAAGAAGAAGAAGAAGAAAGAGGAGGAGGAGGAGGAGGAGGAGAGCAAGAGAGAGCACGTGAGCAAAAGAAAATTCCTATAACAATTATAGAAACAGGAATAAAAACTGAACATCTGGGGAAGGCCTGCATGGCTCAGTTTGTTAAGCATCTGCCTTTGCCTCAGATCATGATCTCCGGGTCCTGGGATCCAACCCAAGTGTCAGGCTCTCTGCTCAGCAGGGAGTCCGCTTCTCCCTCTGCTCTGCCCCACCCCTCATACTCTCTCTCAAATAAATAAAATCTTTAAACAAATAAACAAACAAAACTGAACATCTAATGTGAAGAAGGATTTTGTGTCAGTTTTGTGTGATGATTGTATACCATTGTGTATTGCATTATGTCTTTGTCTTTTAGAAATACTCCTGAAATATTTATATATGAAGTTACATGACCAATATGCCCAGGATTTGTTTCGAAATAATCAAGAGTAGGGGTAATGAGAGAAGCTGTAAAAAAGTAAAATTGGTCATAAACTGATCATTGCTGAATCTTAGTGATGGATCCATGGAAGGTTAATATATTATTTGTCTGCTTTTGTATTTGATAGAAATTTTTTTGATGTTTTTTAAAGATTAATTCCTATACTTCTATACCTACTAGATTTTCCTTTTCCCCAAGGTTCTTTTAAATATAAGCATATTTTATGGATACTATGGTTTATAATACTATATTATATACTTGAAAGTCATTAAGAAAGTGGATCCTAAATGTTCTCATTATAAAAAAATTTATAACTGTATGGTGATGGATACTAACTGGATTTATCATCATTTTGCAATATACACAAATATCAGATCATTACATTTTACACTTGAAATTACTATAATATTATGTCATTATACCTCAGTTAAAAAACGTATATAAGCATACTTCTGATGAGATAAGTTTCTGTGGATATGTTTTTACTATCATCATCTACTAAAAATTACTAAGTGCCTCATGTGTGGGCTTCAATTTAATAAAATCCATAAAGCACCAAGGCATAGACATAAAATCATATCGAACTAGTTAGAAAAAAAATCAACTTAATAGAGTCAATGTATAGGGGCACCCGGGTGGCTCAGTGGTTGAGCATCTGCCTTCGGCTCAGGTTGTGATCCCAGGGTCCTGGGATCGAGTCCCGCATCAGGCTTCCCCCATGGAGCCCTCTTCTCCCTCTGCCTATGTCTCTGCCTCTTTCTCTGTGTCTCTCATGAACAAATAAATAAAATCTTAAAAAAACAAGAGTCAATGTATAGACCAAAAGGCCTTGGTGGCTATTAATGAAATGCTTAATTAGGAAACACAAATACTTTTCAAACAATAAGCAATCAGAATTTCTTACCAAGTCACAAGACTTTAAAGGAGTTATTGCTGCTGTATAACATTATAGAGGCCCACATAGAGAGACTCTTAAAAACATCTGGAATCCCAGTACATCTGCTACAGGTGAGCAAACAGAGTCTCCATAAAGCCATGAAACAGACAAAACAAGCCGATTGACCTGAGGGGCACTTTTATGAATAGCCCATTAGGAGGAAGCATAGACAGCACTTCTACCCACTGAGCATTTCTCAAGAAAATGAAACCTCAAAAAGTACAAAGAGGCATCAGCCAAAACCATCTCCATTTGCTTTTGGTGTGAAATATCCTTTTCCAATTCAGACAGACAGCAAATATTTAACAAGGAAAGAAGAGAAGCAGGTGCAGAATTTGGGCAGTAGGTAACGACTCCTTGCACCATTTTGAGTCATCAGGGAGACATTTGGGTCAGTCACCTTCAGACACAGATAGCGCTTTTGACCACTATAAATAGTAGGAAGCATTTTAAGAAGAGATCCACTCCTCTCCCTGGCCCTATGGTTCCAACCAAATAAAAAACCCACACACATGGCAAGTGGGTGGTAAGAAACTTCGGCCATCAGCCAAGGTAAGGAATGTAAGCAAACCCTGAAAGTGTCCTGAAGCCAGCCTTCAAAAGAGAATGAACAAGGTAGTGACTTTTGGAACTCCTCGTCGGTGTCCTTAAAGTCTTGAGTCACGTCACGTAAGAAGTGTGGTTTTCTGAGTGGACATAAATCAATATCCCTGCAAATGTGTCTATTGGGCCACCTTGAAATGTTGCTAAATACAGATCTCCTAAACAAAATAGCAAGTGTGACTAGGGAATCTGGATTTTTGAACAAGTCCCTTGGGCTGTTTTCGTGCCCACTAAAATTCTCTGTACTAAGCCAAGCCTGAACAGTGAATGTTATCACAGATCACAAAATGCCCAATAGCTGAAGCAAATGCTCATTACTTTTTTTTCTGTGTGAAGTACACTTGAAATCATTTTGTAATCACACGTCTCACATCTACAAAATTTGGTGGGTGGGTGGGGGCAAGGATTACAGATGATCCAGGGTGAGAGATTCTCTCTAACCCCCTATCCTGTAGGATTAGAATTTTCTAGAAATCCTTCTTATTTTTCTAATCTCTGAGTCATTCAGAAAAAAATATTCACGTTTTAAAAAAAGATTATGAGGACAGATACTGATATTTTTATTGATTATCTGTAGTATAGAGTCTATTCAAACTTCTAGGACAAGGTTGCATTCATGATGCCTATTATGGAAAGACCAACTTTCACTCAGATTAGTGAGTCCCAGCAAGACTCTAGAACTGGGGCGAAGTTCTGCTCGTCAGCTATGTGACTTTTGATAGTTCACCCAACTTTTCTGAGCGTGTTCTTCAGTTTGAATCGAGACCAATTAAAATCTCCACCAGGATGTTGTGAGGATTAAATGAAGTACCATGTGTAGAAGCTTTTTGACAGCTGCTGAAGACAACTGAGCATAAATTGTTACAATCATCTATTTCACCAACATATTCAGTCATGCAACCAATCCTGAGCATCTACTACATGCAACACCGTGCTGAAAGGCACTATGCTACTGCCATCAAACACATCAATGTAATGCTAAGACTATGACAGGCAAGGAGGGGTCCTCCCTCCAAGAGAGATCTTTGAAGGGGGGATTAGAGAGAAATCGTGAGCTGCGAGAGGGCCAAACTGAGTGTTATGTTTGTTCTGTGCATCCCCGGGGGAGGGCAGTCAATACAGGCTAATCAATCTCCTGAAATCACCTATCGTCAGGACACTGAGAATCCCAAGTCAAGATCTCGACTTGCAGACACTAGTAGGGATCCAGCTTTTAAATCAGCCAAGTGACTGGAATTGAGTCTATTTCCCTCCCTGAGTGAGGGATTTAAAAGAAAGCAACCACTCTCTCCTCATCAGTTCTCAATTGCCAGGCTTTTCTTGACTTCTCAAAAACTGACTGCTGTGTATTTCTGTTTATCAGGAATCCATCAGTGTTGGTGGTTGACTTTGCTCTTGCTCTCCATCAGTGAGTGGATATAAGTGAGCTGGGCAGATTTAGAGATGCCCGCTTGGTTTGCTGCAGTGCCCAGATCTCCCCTTTCCATATCCTTTCCCATCACCCCCCTTCCCTCCCCAGGAACCCTATATCCTCAGTCTTTCCTAAGCAAAGGGAAAAAATGGATCCAAGCACTAACATGATTTTGATGCAGTTTGATGTTTTACTCTTAATAGTGCTGTGTGCAATTTTAAAGAGGAAACCAAAAGAAATCATCCCAAAGGACAGAATTGCAGGAGGAAATGGAGAGATGTTTTGGGATTTCCCCCCTACCACCACCGGCAGTGATATCAGTGAGCAACCCCAGACTTAAGAGCCATGCTGTCCCAGTCCTACTCCCTGGCCATGCTTGGCACTTAGCCACCCGCCATGCTGGGCTGCTGCCATGCAAGTTTCCATCATTGTCAGTAACTGGTCATTTCTTTCTTCGGGGAGAGCCAAAACTCAGCATCTTCCATGGAGCCCCCAAACTTTGCTCCATCCCCCCCAGAGTCATTTCCTAATGAACCACTTTGGTTCCATAACATTATGAGAATGTCATGATGGACTGGGCCTGGCACAGCGAAGGGAAGCACTGAAAATTTAAGCCCTTGTTGGGGACTATGGCCAAAGTCCCTTTCCCCCTGGAAATTTCCCTAATTCCCTCACCTCTTTCAAGGCTTTGCTCCAATCTCATCTTCTCATGGGGTCTGCCCTGAGTAACCCTATGGAAAGCCACATCTGCTCCCTGCCCAATGTCCACACTGCCAACTTCCCTATTCTTTTTTGCCACAACATTTGTCAACATTCAAGATATCATAAAATTTACTGATTATTTTGTCTATTATTCACATCTGTCTTATCCCGCTGGTTATAAGTTTCACAAGGGCAAGAGTATTTTTTTGTTCAATATATGCCTAGTGCCTAACATATAGTAGGTACTCTATAAATAGCCACTGTTAATAATATAACACTACTTACAAATAGATTAAAGAAATTGATAATTTCTTAATTGAACTAATCCTTAATTAACAATAAACATAATTAATTGACTGGTTTCCTGATTGATTAATAATTAAATTACTGATAGGATTGTTGTCGAGGATAATAATAATGTTGGTATGTTGTTGGTGGCTAATAAGTATATGGAAAAAGCAGAGTTGTTAACTGAAATAGAGAGGAGGGGAAAGGAGGGCCCACTCTGTGCTGGGCACTGCACAGGCATGAGTGCTTATTAATCTAACACTCCCCGTTCCCCCACAGAGTTTCTAGAACAAGGACCTTTAACTGACAAGTTCTGACCGAACCAGCAGTCCTAAGGCCTGGCCTGGGTGGTAGCCAAAGAAAGAGCTAGAGCATACCTTTTCCCCCAAGACTCCTGGAAATTCCTGCAGGGAAAAGAAAGTACTGTCCTGGGCCTGGACCTCACCTTGTGCTTCCTGCCACCACTTCATCCCTGTGATCATTAGGAAAATCTTAAAGGTCTTCAGAAACTAAAAGTAGCTCTTCATCAGGAAACCACTGGGGAGTTACCAACTGCTCACCTAGGACGGTCCAGCAGGCCCAGATGCAGCTCATGAGTCTGTCACCACCTGCTGAATGAGCAGATAAATCAAATGTAGGTCTGGGCTATTAAAACTGCATTAAAAACAATATATATGAGCAAACGAAGCCCACAAGACAGGAACAGGTTGCTGGAAAAGTCATTGGCTCGGAACAAGCAACTGGGTTTGGCCCCTGCATCTCACCAGACCTCAATCAGCCCAATCACTCAACTCCTGCTTGTCTCTTAAGACCCAAAACAGTAGCATCAGCACTTTGTAGTGTCCTGTCTTCTGAAATGGAAGACAGGCCTCTCGTGGAAAAAATTCTGGAAGGGCATACACTAAAAGTTAACAGCAGTCACCTCTGGGAGGACAGGTCATAGGAGAACAAAATGGGATGCCTTTAAAGTCCTTCAGTTCTGAGGTCAAAGCAAGCATGGATTGCTCTTGTAATTTAAAAAATCAATCACGAGTCTTTTTTTTTTAAAAAAAGAGATCTATCCCGGAGGATACAAGTAGGCTTCTCACACAGGCGTGCTATGACTGTATGGAAATTCTCAGTGAAATGCCATCCCGGCTTGGTCCGGTGGGAAGTGTGGAAAAACACGTATGTCATCCACTGGTGGACACCAATGCCATGTCATCCCAGGAGCCAGTTTTGCCTCTCAAATGGCACTCCACCCCTGGGATTCTCGGCTGTGCCTTCAACCTCCAGGGACCACATACAAGTGTCCACTCCTCGAAAGGCTTTGCCCTAGAAGGCCATCTGCAGTGTCCTCTGCAAGCCTGCCTGCCCAAGATCAGTGTATCCCAGTCTACCCCAAATGAGTCCTTGTTTGCAGGACATCCAGAGCCTCTCTGAACAAACTGGCCCAAACCCCTGAGCCCTGTTCCAACGGGATACAGCAAAGGGATTTATGAGAAGTCATGTCTGAAGGCAAGAGGAAAATCCTGCATAATGAGAATAGCTTTGTCCAGAGGCTGGCTGCGGTGTAACTAGACGTCCGCCCCGGGGCAAGGCAGGAGGAGCTGGCTCACGCAATCTGGGCTCCAGAGAACCACAGTGAGCCCCATTCACAAAACCACACCCCGCAGCCCAGAGCCTGGAGAGGCTCCGGGGCGTGCTGAGGGCACCTTTTCCAGAATGTGGCAACACAGACGTGTAACCAGAGTCGGCATTGCCCTGTGGTCAGTACCTGACTGGACAGAGGCAAGGCTGGCCTTGCGCAACGACCCGCCGAGGTGGAAGGGAACGCGGGGTGTGTTCAGAGGGAGATTTCCAACCGGGTTTCGCGGAGCCCCAGGGGTCAGAGCAGGCATCCCGGGGGACAAGGGTGAGGCCAAGGTGGGCTCTGAATCCAACCCATTCTGGATTCATCGAGATCGGCTTGCCATTTATCGATTTTATAGCTGGCTTCTTCCCTGCGGCCACCAGACAGCCCTGTGGTCTGACGTCAGCATGAACTCATGTTCAAAGAAACATCTGTCCATTAGAAATATATATATAACCTGAAGCGATTGAAATCTACTCTCAGCCTCTAAAAAAATAAAAATAAATAAAAAAGCCAAAGGGGTGCAGTGCATTCTTAATACACACTAAGAGATCTTTAAAATCCATTACTCCCATTCTCCGCCACTCTCAAGATCCTCTACACAGAAGGCAGCTGCTTCCTGAAATCCTACTCTCCTCCCTACTTTCAAAGCCAGACGAAAAACTTTCCATGACATCCAATGTGGCAGTATGGTTAACTGCCCCCCTCCCTTCTCTGGCTCACTTCTCCACCATGTAGCTCAACTTAGCTTCTGTGGCCTCATTGGTTGGGGTTTGGGCTTTTCCCTCATTGCTCCATATAGGAAAGCCCAGGCCCTGGCACAGCAAGCATGAATCCTTCCTTACAAGGTAGAGAATATGGAGAAAGGCTGCAAGTTCTACTACAGTGTTTTGTTTTATTCCTTGTATTGAGTTCCCACAGAAAAATTCATTTTTAAAAGGATGCCTCTGAGATCCAGTCCATTCCAAGTGGACTCTCTGAGAAAACTCTAACTGGTAATCACTCCACCTCTACACATTCAGTGACAAACGGTCCATTGCTTCACAAAGCAATATGCATAATTTGGGGCCAGTTTTCCTCTGTGAAAGGTCAGATTTTAGCCAGATTTTTGCCAGGGTTTGAGGTCTGCTCCAAGGTCTTTCTGCCTAAAAATATTTCTCTCCGTCAACCACCAGAAATGGCTCAATGTCTGAAGTACCCACATCGACTTCTCAAGGACTGGTTAAATGTAAATACAGTCTCTAGAACACGTAAACCTGAGTTGGCGTAAATGCCAACCTCATTCTTTGAGTTCATTTTACAAATTAGCTAACCAGACAACAGGTGATACCTTGAGATTTGGGGTTAGGAGTGAAGAAGAAAAACAATTCCAAAGTATGGGGTGACTAGGAGGCCAGGCCCAGAGAGAACACACAGCAAAGTGGAGGAGACCTGGAGCAGTGGGAAAGGACAGACCCAGATACACACCCAGTGTTAGAGACCCACTGCCGAGCCCCCAGCTCCAGAGTAACCAGTCGGCAGCACCAGACCCAACCGTCCAAGAAGCCTTGAACTTCCATCATTATTCGATTCTGTGGTTCTAGACATGCTTTTGGTGTGGAGTGCTTCCCAAGGACACGTCCTCAGCATCTGCTCCTGACCCAGCTAACTCACTAATTCTTTCTTCTTCTCTAAATGCCCAACTTTCGGGGTCACCACCTGGTTCCAAATACCACCCCCATCCTGTGATCCCTGCTCTGTCTCCTGTTCCCAATGCCACCTGCTCCAAGCCTGTCCACCTGCTGCCCCCTCACTTGCTGATCCAGCTCAGTCTGTGCCCATGAGCTCCAGTCGCTCCCAAGATTTCCCTCGACTAGCCCTCTTCTTCTGTCTTCCGTCTCTAACTACAAATTATCAGCTACACCTGGTGTTCTGCACCCCTCATGACTCTAGTTAACAGTTTTAGCTACGTGTCCCCTTCCTATCGGATGTCACAAAACCACACTGCTGAATTCCTTCATCCTCAGGACTCTCTAAGCATTGTTGAATGAAGGAAGGAGGGAACAAATGAATGCTTTATGGGATCTGACCAAAGATGTTGAGAAAAACCACTAAACAGAGGCTCCCTTGAATGACAGAAGTTGTTCAACAATATCAACACTAAAGATATCATGAGGTTAATGCCCATGAGGCATCTGTCCTTGGAGCCCTTTCTGACCCCAGTAACCATAGACATGCATTCTTGTTTCCAATCAGCATCTGTTCCCTTTCTTCTGACTTTCCCTGGAGAATTTCAATCAAGGCACAGCAACCAAGAGACAGGCTGACGGTCCAGTTAGGCCACCCATGCCTGTCTCCTCCAAGGATTTGCATCTTGAGTTGAGTGACCAGAGAATGGAAATAACTGGAGCACAGTCCTCCAGAAGGTTGTGCCCTACAGAGACTGGACGATTGTCTAAGAGGCAGCATGGCACCATGTGGGTACTAGAACCAGCTTATCCAGAATTAAACGAGGATTCATCATGTATTATATCGGTGTCTTTGGATAGCTCCAAGTTACTTAGCTCCTTGCTGCCTCAGGTTCCTTTTTGTTGTTGTTGTTTTTTAAAGATTTTATTTATTCATGAGAGACATACAGAGAGCGAGAGAGGCAGAGACACAGGCAGAGGGAGAAGCAGGCTCCCTGCAGGGAGCCCGATGTGGGACTCCATCCCGGGACTCCAGGATCATGCCCTGGGCTGAAGGTGGCGCTAAACTGCTGAGCCACCTGGGCTGCCTTCAGGTTCCTTTTCTGTATAAAAGCAATAAGCAATGCCCATCAGAGTTCTTCTTAGGTTCAAATAAAGAGTCAGACTCACAGGATAGCAAATGGTTCTGCGTTCAGCACCAGGTTCCCCCAAAGCATACCAGACATTCTTCAGCACAGAAGTCCTTACAATATTCCACACAGTAAGATTTAAGTCCAAGATGCCAAGATCTACATCAAGTGGGAACTTCTCTGGTTAAAAATCTCATGAGTTCCCAGTTCTTCCTCCCCTCTAAGAGCTAGTAGGTCTTGTAACAATTCCACAGGCACAGCCTGCAGGTTCCCACTTGAGGACATGCCCATTGCAAGAGTCAAAGAAGCCCAAAACAGTAGACAGCTCATTAACAGGTGTCTATAGTTGTCCCAGTCTAGGAGCCCTTTACCAAGCAGGGATCATTTTTACCATAAGCAATGTTGCCTACCATTACTGCTGACACATACATACCATCATATCTGGTTTTCCAGAGTAACAGTCAGGCAGTCGATAAAAGGTCGGATTGTCATGCTGCAGGGGACTTGAGTTTTGTTAACCCTTCCACTCAAGGATAGTAATGGTACCCGCCTCAAAGCATTACTGTGAGGGTCAGATTCATTAGGATGTGTCAAGGGCTTGAACAAGGGCTAGCATGAACACAGGAAGCAGTCAGTAAATGCTGGCTATAGTTACTGTATATTTCTGGAGCTGCCTGTGTTTTCCTTCCTTTCCAAAAGTTAATTATGTTGTTTCTTCTTCTCTCAGCTACCAATAATCCTTCTAGTAAATTGAACTTTTGCTTAACTTGAGCAGAGCACCTTTCTACTGCAGCCAATCAACTCCAATTAGCCCAGAGTACTCAGAGAAGAAGGAGCCAGTCTGAGCCAGGTAGCCTACCTGACCCAACTCTCAGGACTCTTGTGAGCACCAGATTTCTAAGTGCCAAAGGAGAGCCCAAAACGTTCAATGCGCCCTGCTGGCCCAGAATGATGTGAAACCTGAAGCTGATGTGTCTTCCAATCCAGAGCCTAATGTGACTTTGCCAAGGGTGCAAAAGGAAGAAGCCATGTTACTCTGCTTACCTCACTCTGTGATTTGAGGTCTCTGTGTTTACCAGTGACTTGAGGGAAGAATGTTTTCGGAGCACACGGATCTAAGCAGAGAGTTGTCTCAGAGAGAGTAAGTTGTTAAAGCAGCTCATTAGGGAGCGGGGAGTGAAACCCCAGGTAAACACAGCCAGGATGCTTCCCCTCTGTGACCTTGGGCCAGAGCACAGACCTCAGTCGAGGGAGGGGCAGGAGGCAGTAAATCTGTCCCTAAAGGGGTTGCACCACAAGTGGCATATTCATTTCTTTCTCCCCCCGGTTCAGTGAATGAGGGTGATGCTATCAGCGGATCTGCACCCCTCCGTGTCACTGAGGTAACTGTCTGGGGCAGAGGCAGGATGACTCACTTGAAGGCAGTTCTCCTCCTGTCTCCTCTTTCTGGCCATGGCGTCTGGTTTTTTTAATTGATAATTCCTTCCCTTGTCCCAGCTTCCCCAAGTCCCTTTCCGCCAACACCCTGCAGCAGATCTGACTTCCACCTTCTGGCTTCTGACACTCTGAATAAAACAAGCAGAGAGAGACAGACCAAGGCTGCTTTCCTATCCTGGCTCTGGTTGGGTGACCGTGACCCGTATTTCTTGCTAAGGCAGGTTTTCATGCATGCTCTCTGAGTCTAAGGAACATTGCCCAGAAAATGACTTATTTAGGAAAGGTGAGAAGATAGATGGATGTGGAAAAATAGCAAGTGTCTTGATACAGGCTGAGACTCCACTGCCATCTTTGCCTTCAGAAGAAAGTCAACCAGGCGCAGCCCCCTGGGCCACCCACTGGGCTCAGACCAGCCTGAGGGATGGACTAGCCTTTCCAGAGAGCCATCACTTTCTTCCCATATCACTGGCACCTGTACTATTTGTCACCTATTTTATCTCAAAATTATTCCCATCTCTTTTTTAACATAAATCCCCATTTACCCTCTCCAAATTCAAAGTATCCACGCAATCATAAACTTAATGTGCTATTGTTAATATGTCCTCAACAAACATAGATCTTTTACGGTGCATCAGGCCCCAGCCAGTCCTCACCACAGCCCTGTGAGGTAGGGGCTGCTTCTTCTCCACTTTATACATTAGGCCATTGAGGCTTGGATTGATGAGGAAGGAAGCAAACAGCCTCTTATAGTAGAATTGGGACTGAATATCTAGGCAGGAATGTTCCGGAACTTGAGTTTAACCTGAGTTAACCACAATGTTATTCTGCAATTTTAATGCAGAATAAAATAACAACCCACCATTAAATTGTTTCCATTTTAATTGGTATACCACATCAAATCTTCTCGTGCACCACCAGGGGTACATACCACACCTTGAGAAACACCACCTGGGTGGCAAGAACTCTGGGCTTTTCCATACCTACCACCGGCTGTGTGGCCTTGAACAGATTTTTTTTTGACCAGCATAAGCCTCAATTTCTATAGGCAACAATCCCTATTTCCCTCATAGGTGGTTGTAGAAACTAAAGAAAATCATACCATTGAAAGTGCTTTGGGAAATATTATTGTCACAAGTCAACATCATCCCCTTTGATGATGAATAAATGTTTAAAATGAAGGAAACAGTGCCCCTACTTTTTGATCACAAGCAGCTCTTACTGGTTGAAAACTCTTTCGCATAAAGAGTCTATCCTTATGTTCCTTTGTGTTAGAGGTGGTGGCTGCCGCTGCCAATCCAAAATATACTACTTCATGAAGTAAGGTCTGTTTCTATTATTTCACTACCTGACGACTTCCTGTGTGTAACATTCAAATGTGAGTAGCTCAGCCAAAGGCCCATAAAGCCATTTCCCCCACACTTTACACTTAGCCGTGCTAAACATCTGCTTTTCTCGGCCACCTGAGTTGATGAGTTTCACTTTGCTCTGCAGTGAGGTCCAGGTGTCAAGCGAGGACCCAGACATTTTCTTCCCTCCATGCCTCAAGAGGGGTCTGGGTTTATAGCCCCATTTCCCCTCAAAAGAGCTAGTGGAGAGAAAAGCACCGCAGCTGGGCTTTGTTACCCTCAATCAAGAGCCATGGCATTTTTTCAAGATGGCAGATGGGGCCAAAAGTTGCTTTCTCGCATTTTCAGCCAGGTTGGAGCTGTAGCCATCTGGAACTAGGATAGGAATATAAACTCTGGTGAGGGAACTTTGGTTTGGTTTTCTCCTTCTTTGGAAGCTCTGACTCCTTAAAAATTCATTGAGACCTTACCCTGGGAGTAATGCATTTTCTAGATTGAGTCTTTAAGTGTGGGCAAGGATCGAATCTGTTCTTTTTTTGCTCCTCCTCATGATCGATATGACATAGAATAAATAATACTATGCTCATGGTGTGTTTTGATATCCTTGCAAGAGCAGTAATCTGTGATGGATTAGTGGAACCCTGATATCACAATTGCCTTTTGGGGTCTCCTACCTGATTCCAACAACCCCTTTCATATCAATGGATTTCTTTTCAGTCCTGTGTTCATTTTCCTCTTAGAAAACACATCTCAGGGAACCCTGGGTGGCGCAGCGGTTTGGCGCCTGCCTTTGGCCCAGGGCGCGATCCTGGAGACCCGGGATCGAATCCCACGTCGGGCTCCCAGTGCATGGAGCCTGCTTCTCCCTCTGCCTGTGTCTCTGCCTCTCTCTCTCTGTGTGACTATCATAAATAAATAAAAATTAAAAAAAAAAATTTAAAAAAAAAGAAAAAGAAAACACATCTCAGCATAAGAGAAAATTTAATCTGATACTGATCAATATGAAAAAAAGAGGCAGGATAAATAAATACAGAGGAAATATCTCCTAAATCCCTCCTGGCTTGTTGCTCTGTCTCTACCAGCAAACCAAAGCCTCCTATCATGGAATAAAAGCAACGCTCTTCCTAAATCAATATGGATTGTATTTTGAAGACCAGCACATATGAAAAGAATGATTCAGAACATGAATGGATTTGCCCACAAGAGACCATCCGTGTGACACACCTCCATGCTTTATGGTTGGGTCCTGCCCATAGTTTTCCTAAGCCATGTGCATTGCCTATATGACAAGAAGAAATTGCTTGTTAAAAATGGTCCTGTTTGACTATAAATAACCATATTCATTTAACTGCTTGGGATTTTTCCTTTAATTGTTCCTTTATTGCAGACAAATATTAAAAAGTATAATTTTTAAATGTGCTTATAAATGTTACCTGTCCTTGCCTATATGTTCCAATACCTCTCACTTGCCCCATCACCCACTTTTCACTACCATGCTGTTCCCAGACCATGGACCCAGACATCTTCCTATGCCTCAAATCTTTAGCCTTCAGATTCAGATCCACCATATTTACTAGAGATGACTGTTCCAGGCACTATGTTAGACACTTTCACATACACTAGCCCATTTGATTCCCAGAATTTAAGAAAAGCAGAATGCCCCCACTTCACAAGCAGGAAACCCAGACAGGCAGAGGGTCACCAACCTTGTAGGGGTTGATCCAGGGTTTATACCTGAGTCTTCTCCAAATCCCTTACTCTCTGTATTAAATGAACTCCTTCAACTTCTCTTGCCCCTGCTTTGAGCTGTCTCAGTTGGCATCACTAACCACCCAAGAAGTGTCCTCTGTCTTTTCCACCCATGCTTGGGAATCCGCCCTCTCTGGGCTCCCCCCAGACAAGTCTTCCACTGACTCCCTCCTTCTCCTTTCCAGCCACAGCTAAGTTCCTAAGATTCCAACTACACACTTCCTATTGCTCAATTCCTATCTGCTGCTCCTTGAGATTGCCCACCAAAGGGACAGCTTCCATTTGCGGCTGCTCAATTCCTCTATTTTTACCATGTTCTGATTCCAACAAGACCTCAAGCAAGCAAGCATATGTTGACCTCTACTCCAAGAAAATATATGTATCCCAATACATATTTTTCTCCACAAACTTATCAAAGCACCTTACTAAGTATTTTTCCAGGTCTTCTGTTTTCCTTTTAGTTGCTAAACATTTCAAGCTACCTGAAAGTAAGAGCTATGTCCTCTCATTTTCAATAGTGGCCTGAGGACATGCATGCAATCCAATTAGAATCAAATAAGAAATAGAATCCAAACCATTCCACCAAATAGAATCAACTAATTCTCCAAATATTGAAGTCTCATGACTTCAGGGAACAGGAGAAGTAAGTAAGAAGAGCCACATTATCTAGGAAACAACAATTTCTTTCTTTTTTTTTTTTTTTGGAAGTTAACTAATATTACACAGAAGCCCCACTTCCCTTAGATGGAGGAGAGATCAAAAGAAGACATTGTTAGCTCTATCAAACACCTGGGCTACGTTAGTAAGAGCAGAAGGGAAAAAACACTCCGATGCACTGCTGGTATGAGTGTAAATGGATCACACTTTTTTGGAGGAAGATTTGTGAGTATATATCAAAATAAAAAGTGCAACTGACCCAGCAATTCCACTCTTTTAGAATTAATCCCACAAATTTACTCATATCTATGTGCAAAGAAATGTATGTTGTAATATTCCTTGCAGTGTTTTAAAAATGAGGTGGCTCAAATATCATATGAAATCATCTCCAAGATATGTAAAAAAGCAGAATGCAGAACAATATGTACAATGTGCTAATATTTATGGACATGGGGTAAACACACACACACATACATTTGCATTTGAGAAGACGATAGACCCATAAACATACACATAAACCACATAAACCTTTGGATTTGAAAAGACTGTCTCTGGCAGCTTATACCAGGAAATTCTCTTAGCTGTTGTCTTTAGGGAGAAGAATGAAGGACTGAGGGCCTGGGGTAGGAAGGAAACATTTTCCCTCTACATTTTTAGGTGCTCATTCAAAATCTTGCCTTGTGCAAATATTTTAATTTTTTTAAATTTTTAGATAAAAATAATTTTTTAACAGCTTGGGTTAACTTGAACATCTTTTTTCTCAGTTATGTGTAAAGAATTGCTGTAATTTAAACTTTTTTTTTTTTTTTTCCCAGCCAAGTGTGAAGAGTTGCTACAACACTTGAGAGGCCTGGGTGGGCCAGCTCTGAATTGAGATATTTCAGCCATTGATCTGCAGTGGAAGGTTTTTCTGTTGTCTCCTGCTGGTTTTCAGAACTTGAAATGAAGTGTTTCTATAAAAAGAAGGCACACTTAGTTCATCCATACCCAAACGTCAGTCCCATTAATTCACATCATACAATGGTCATCAGCTATCCCTGGGAGACTTTCTGAGAGACAGTCTCAATACTCCATGAAATATTTTTCTGTGCTACAGGTTCTAGAATATATGTATGTATGGAGTGTAAGTAGTACCATTCCCCAGCCACAGCCAGTCTGCTCCCGCACCAGGGTAGGAGGCATCTGAATGTCAGTATCACCAACTCAGCTACCCCTCAAGCTCTCTATTCTCAACACTCATTTGTGACTTTATGGCACCATAACAAATCTGAATCTTCCATTTCAGGCTCGGAATACCTTTGTGATCTCAGAGGCCCCCTAACCTGGCATTTTCTCAACTATCAACCTGACATCCCAGGAGAGAGGGGATAATTCTGGAGACCAGGATCCCCCAAGCACCCAGAAGATAGCCATTTGCAGACAGGCTGGGACTCCAGGCAGCCCTGGTCCTCATAAGAGCTGTCACCGGAGAAGGTGAAATCACAGCAGCCACTGTTGTCAAGTGGAAATAAACTTTTAATAATAAGAATAACAGCAGAGGATTGGTACTTTGGCTCTTCCGGAACAGCCATCCAGGGACATTCCGGCCTTAAAATTCTATCAATTCAAGCAAAAGTGGATGTTTCTACCCCATCGGGGAGCACTTGAGCTCTTAATCTCTTTCACTGGCAGACGACCTGAGAACCAATGACAGCTGAGGACCTGGCCATTGCCATGTCACCTGCGAAGGAGCGACCGCAGGACAACTGGGGCCCTTCTCTGTGTGTCTGTTTTTCTCACTAGCCTCTCTTTCCAACTTTTCTGGCAGTGTGGTAAGTCCGTATGCATATGGACTCAGAAACCATCACTCCCATTTTCTCTGGGCCCCTCACAACCTCAGAATGCTAAGGTGCTTTCAATAACCCAGTCTCCTTTCTCAGCTTCCACTTCTGGCATGATCAGGAAAAGGAGGCCACATCTCCTCTACACTCCCCCAACCTCATGCATCCATCAAGACTCACCTAGAGGAGAAGTACCTCCAGGCACACGATGTGCATTTGTATCTCTACACATCTAATATACTGACCATTCCTGAAGCCTCATGCGGTTTGAAAGAGAACATAACGCAGGTAAAACTTGAATTAATTTTTCACTGATTTTTCCACCCAATAGGGACTTATTAATCACTCTATGTGTCAAACTCCCTCTTCCTTTTTCCCCTGATTCAGTCGTCACTCTCCTAGTAACTTGGGAGATCTAAACCAGACATTTGTATCCACCAGGGGCCCTGATTGGATTATTTATTTAATTCAGCTGAGAACTGGGGATGTTACATTCTGTTAATTCGCAGACGACCTATTTTAAATGAATGGTTCGGAGCCAACTTCTCTTTGAGACGTCGGAAGTGACATAAATACAGTGCAGGAAGAAGTCAGTTCTCCATTCTGGCTTAACTTTGTTGTTGTTCCAACTCTTCACATAAGAAAAAAAAAATCCTCAAATGCTCACAAGCTTCCAGACGTATTTTAGTCTGTATGTTTAGTCGGAAAGAGCAAGTCTACAGCTTCATTTTCATATTTAAATTAACAATGAGAGGAAGATTCTAAACCAATCCAAGAACCCCCGCTATTCTGAATTAAAGCTAAAATTATGAAAATGAGTTAAAACCACATATAGCATCTGGCTTTTAAACTCTCTCTAATGCACGGATGTAATTTAGCCACACTTGGTGTTAAAAGAGTTTTAATGGTTTTAAAAGAAGTTCTGTGTCTTCTTCTTGCCTCTTCTTCAGACTAACTGGTTCAAGCTCTTTGGCAGTAAAACGTGGAATGAACTGTTATTATTCATCATGGATTTTCAAAACATCGAGAGCAAGGAGAGACTTAGAAGCTCCCCACCAACGTTTGTTTGCCTATTGAGGAAGAAGGGGGAAAATAAGTGGGATGATAGAGCGTCATAATTCAAAGCAACGGTTTGTGCCAAATTCCTCATAAAAAGGTAAATTTGCAAGGGTCACCTTTCACCCCCAAGCCTGGAGGTTGATATTGTGTATGACTCCCCTTGGGATCCATGACTCCATGATTCAGATAGCAGGCCACCTCAGGCACATTGCTTTTCCCCACCAATATTTATATCTCCTTCTTTTAAAAGCATGGTTTTTTTCCTATTTTTACCACTCAACTTCAGATGGTTTCTTTCTGTCTGAGCAATGAAGTCAACAAAAAACAGTCAGCACTGACTTTTCAGATGTTGCATTTTCCCCCCCATATTTGGATCTTTCTGATGAAAGAAAAACCATTACCGCCCAAGGTTGTTAGCATCCTCCTCACGTAGAGTTCTTTCCACTTTGAAGGTCCCCCTCTGCCCTCCACATACCCAGTCCTTCCTTCCCGCCCTCCAAATCACATGAAGGACTGTTCTAATGACAATCCTTCCCCTTCAACCCACAGAGAGCCAGCCCCACAAGAGCACTCAAAGAATTGTGGAAGGGCAATGCTGGGCTCTTCTGTTCTTGAAGGAGCTCTAAGTTGTAACATCGAGACTTTCATGTGCCCCGGAATGTAGCTCAAGGTAGGGCAGAGGCTAAGTGAGATGAAACTCAGGTTGGTAACACTTGGTCTAAAGCTTGGCTTCTCTGAGGACATGTGCCACCTTACACCCTGTGGTTAAACAACTCTCTTCTCAGCCTGCTCCACTCATCCTAAATGCTCCCCACACACGTTTCATCCTGGCTTGTTGAAGCTGTTTGAAGAGGAAGTCATAGATCAGGTGCTTTTCCTGAAAGTAGAGTCTGTTTCCCGAAGGAAAATATCACTATTAGACAATTAAACATATATACATGTAGGAAAAAGAATTGTAAAAGATTGACAAGGACCAAAAAGATTCCAAGTTGTCCTCAGTGGAAGGGTAGGCATTGTCTAAGTACTATCTTCCATGAGTTATTTGACTCTATGAGACCTCTGTGCCTCTTATTGACTTTGAGCTATTTTACAACTGTAAATTGTACATAACTGACAGTAATGAAAATGATTCGTGTCGACGGACATGCAAATGAATGTTGTTCCCTGAAAATCCCATTGATTTCCCACCCCTGCTGTGGAATGAGCCGAGTTTTGCATCAATTTGTAGGTTTATTGCGGCATTATTGCTGGTTCTTTGAATTCTCCTTAGAGCCACTTGTAACTTCTTACTGGCTCACTCATTAATTAATGACTCCAGTAACATCGCTAACACGTTAACTTTGTATCTGAGATTCATGCTTGTATTTTATTGAAAAAGGAATCCAGTGGACAGTACAAAATTGTTCTTTACTTCTCTCATTGAGGAATCCATGGGGTTCCCTTCAGGTGGGCATCAAGAAGCTCCTCTCCAGTCTCCATCTTGTCCTCTTCCCCACCCTCCACCCTTAGAGTCTTCTCTCTTTTTCATCATTTATCCCCATGACAGGCTTTCAGGCAGCCAGTCCCATCCAAAGAGAGGAGAGTTAATATTCTGATTCTTCCATTTCCTCGGTAGATAGCAGCCACAGAGAAAACAAATGTTTCTATTGCTAGTATTGGTGACCCATCGGACCAAAACTCATGTGTATACTCATTTCAATTGTCAAAGATCCCCTCCAAGAAAGAGGATGGGAAGGAAGGGCTTAAAACCCCATTCTACCACTCTATGCTACCTTTCTTTTCCTAATAAAAAGGTATGTTGATAATTTGTCTTTCCATGAGTGAAGAGGGCTTCTATTGATCCACCCTACTCGTTCATCCAGTTTCTATCATGGCTCTCAACTGGTTCTCAACATTAATTAAGCATTTGCTATGTAATAAGTATTGTTCTATTTGCTAGAAATTTATAAACCTCTAAGAGCTCACAGTTTTGAGGAATCACCACCACATAAATTCATAGTTATACTATCACGTAACTACACAATGCTTAATAAACCTGTACATTTTCAGAATAACTATCATGAAGATGTCCAGCCTGTGGCTAATTAACACAACTAAAGACTTGGAAGAGTACTCAGGCCTACAGTCCTTGACTTCTTTGCCGTTAAATTAGACTAAACCCAATCACCTCCATACCAGAACCTACCCAAATACAAAATAATAGAGATCAGATCTATCAGATGGCTAGTTATCAAGCCACTACTCACAATCCAGAAAATGTCAATGCGGAGTTGGGCTTTCAAAATGACAATTCCTAAAAGACGGGATTAATAAAAATATCTCAAAGAGCATTTAAATGACTGGGACACTGCATGGAGACTTGACATTTGCGAGTGGGGGGTGCAGTTCTGCTTGTGGGTGCCTCTCTAAAGTGAGTGGGCAATTTATGTCCCTGACCTCCAAGAGGCTTCCAGAGTTTGCCATGTTTCATGAATGCTCTTTAAAGTACATTCTAGACCTCCCTCCTTTTCCAACTGTTCAGGCTTCACTGGGCTTTTAAACTTTCTATTTCATTACAGTACAAACAACTCTACAAGCCGGCCTCCTGCTTCTTCCCTCAGGCTATGCGGAATTATTCATACTCAAGGTCTAAAGAGGAACATCAGCATGAAGGAAAAACAGACTAAAGAGTGAAAACAAATTAGCAATCCAAACAGCCCTCTCCCTGCCTGTCATGAGAAGGCCTTTGGTGCCTCCTCCCAGAGTCAAGGGGTTTTCTGAGTCAGAGATTAAAGGATACATTTCCAGGGCTCAGAGAACAGACACTCTGTGAAATGTATATCCACCCAAGGCAACCAGGACCAATTACACATGCGCAGAACCATGGTGTGCCCTGAACCCTGCAGGAGCCTCCCAAGCCAGAGGAGCCTGGCCTGCATGTTTGGTATTCTACACCCCTGGGCATAGGCCTGGAAGTGTATTTCATATTTTTCTTCATGCTTGGATGGGGAAAAGAAAGAAAAAAGAAGATAAAGCATTAGGCTATCTTTGGGAGTGTTGTAAAACCTTACCATAAAGCATTTGTTCTTAACCAAGGTGATCTTGCCCCACAAGGAAACGTTTGGCAATGTCTCCAGATATTTTTGACTGTCACAGCTGGGGGGTGGGAGGCGTTACTGGCATCTAGTGGATAGACCACAAATGTTGCTAAACACCCTACCCTGCACCAGGCAGCCCCCACTACAAAGAATGATCTGGTCTAGGTGTCTGTAGTACTAAGGTTGAGAAACACTGTCTTAAGGAGACTATGCATTGAAAACAGAAATTCTTAAAAGCTTTCCTCTTTCCCTCCTCTGTCCCTCTGTCTCTCTCTCTCTCTCTCTCTCTCTCTCATGCACACACACACACACAGGGCTGGCCTCATGAGTGTAAAACCCACGCAGCTGCATAACGCACCACACTCAGAAGAGTCCCTGGATTTGAGAGTCTCCCCTGTTGTCACCATCTTGAAATCTGAATAATTTTGAACAAGGGATCCAATATTTTCTTTCTGCCCTGGACCCACAAATCGTGCAGCTAGTCCTGCAGGCAAATGCATGCACATGAAAGACTTGGCTTTTGCCTGGAGCAGGACCATATGTTCTCCACTGTACCTTCTTTTTGCCCCAACATTTTCCTTCTATGCAGTGCCTGTTCTGGTTCTGTTTTGAAACCTCTTTCTAGGACTTGGCTGAAGCTGGAAAACATACCTGTATTAGAGATTTCAAAATGCCTGCATATTCATTCCCTCCTTCCCCATCAAACTGTCTAGGATACCCACAGAAGGCAGCCAGCAGCAGGCTGCATCCTGTTATATGTGACATAAAAAGACGTTTTCTAAAAGGACCCTGGGAAGGAGCTGGAGGCACTTAGATGGTGTCCTTTGCTACAAAGACAGAAGGGCTCTGTACCAATCACCTCACAGAAATGACAACAATAACACAGGGGAAGCATCTTAATACCTGAAATCAAAGAAAATCAACTTTCACATCTATCCTCTTTTGCAAGTCTTTTTCCGTGTATATGTTCTCCATTGTTAACAAACCTGTAATATGATTTCAATGTCCTGTTAAAACTGCAGCAAGTTTCCCTCCATCACTTTGCTTGTTTAACGTACTACCCTCGGTCCATCAGCGACCATTTAGTGGGCAATTGTGATGGCAGGTAAGACTATCCACAAAGATCTTGCTCACGTTTCCAAACACATTCCCTAAAATGTCCTGTTTGGGGGAAGATCTGGGATGCTTACAACAGAAAGCCACACGAGAGCTACAACACATTGGACAAGTAGGAGAAACCCTGCCTAAAAGGACCAGGGCCCCTTGTTGGAGACCAACATCGTGTGCCTCTGCTGCCATCTCCTGGCGAACCATCCCACCACACACGTCCACGAGCATCTACCACCCGGGAGTCCCCAGGAGCACTTTAGAATGGCACTTACAAAGTAAATGGGCTTTGAAAAAAATATATTAAAGCACAAATCACAGCCGCTGCCACATTAGTAAACAGTTGAGAACATCAATAATAGTTTCCAAGTATGCAGGCAATTTGACTTAAAACCGTACACACAGAGCAGAAACCAACACTGGGGTCTGTAAGCAGACAGCCTTGACAGCAGTGGGGATCTTGGGGGGACCCGGACAAGGACTACAGGAAAGGCCACTGGAGGGAGGGTCAGGGGCTCTCACTGCACCAGCTTGAGTTCTTTAGAGGCTTTTGTTTGCTCCTAAGGAGGAGGAAAGGGGGCCTGCTTTTCCAGGTAAAGTCGAAATGTGGTCAATATCCCTCCTTAGGCATCATCTGAGATATGCTTGCTCCTCCTCTCCCCTTAGTGCATGGTGACGCAGACCAGATTTGCAGTAATAACGATCATGGTAACCACGCAGATTCTACAAAAGCAGGGACTCACTCTCTTCACGACTGTATTCCCACCCGAACAGCAGCTCCTGGGAGGTGCTCAAAAGATACATGCTGACCAAAGTCAGGGCTGTCATTTGCTGATCAGATATTTTATGCCACATCCATTACAGTTCTTATCTCATTTAATCTTTATAGTAAGCTATGAGATATGTGTTATTATTATTATCCATGTATTATCGATGCGGAAAGTGATATTAAGCAGACTTGGTAAAGGCCAGACTGACCAGAGAGGAAATTCGTATTATGTTACATGGAGAGGTGGCTGCATAATAATAATAAAATCACTTACTGAGAAACCACTCTGCACCAGGACAGGCTCAGTATTATTTTATTTACCCTTAACGACAGCCCGGTGAGATCAATATTGCTGACTATTGCCATTTTTACAGATGAGGGCCAGAAGGTTGAAGCAATTTGCTGGGCTTCCAACCCAGGACCGCCTCACTGATGCAGCTCATCCTCCTCATACACCTCACCTCTGGGAATCTGTGTCAGGGTGCCCTTCCCTCCCCGTGGGAAGCCACCCATGAGAATAATAGTGTGAGCCCACTCCAGCATGGAAGGCCCACCAATTGACTACCTGCACGATACTCCCCCCACTGAAAGATTTAGCAGCCTTGGTACAGAAAAGAAAGAGTCCCGATGTGGCCATCTGAGAAATCAGGTGGGTTGGTTGACAGCAGACTACAGTTTCTTATATAGAACGACAAAAGTCACAAGGTCAGCTAGAAGAAGAAATCATGGAATCATGGCAGCAAGTTGGCTCCTCCATTTGGCTGTTCTGTAAAGACTGCACACTTCACGTGTTAAAAAAATAAAACCCAACGGGCATGTGGGTGGCTCAGTCCATTGAGCATCCTGCTCTTGACTTTCACTCAGGTCATGATCTCAGGGTCCTGGGATTGAGCCCTGCATCAACTCCCTGGTCAGCGGGGAGTCTGCTTGAGGATTCTCTTTCTCCCTCTCCCTCTGCCTCTCCACAACCTCCACCACCACCCTCCACTCACATGCTCACTCACACTCTCTAAAATAAACAAATAGGGCAGCCCGGGTGGCCCAGCGGTTTAGAGCCGCCTTCAGCTCAGGGTGTGATCCTGGAGACCCCGGATCGAGTCCCACGTCAGGCTCCTTGCAGGCTCCTTGCACGGAGCCTGCTTCCCTCTCTGCCTCTCCCTGTGTCTCTGCCTCTGTGTGTGTGTGTGTGTGTGTCTCTCATGAATAAATAAATAAAATTTAAAAAAATAATAAGAAATAAATATATTTTTCAAATTAAAAAAAAAAAAAGACCAAATAAACCAACACAACAACTCTCGGATACCCAGGCAAAAACTTGTACGCAAATGTTCATAGCAGCATTATTTATTGCAGCCAAAAAAATGGAAACAAACCCCAATGCCCATCTGCTGATGAATGGATAAGTAAAATGTGGTGTGTCCTACCATAGAGGATTACTCAGTAATAAAAAAGAGTAAAATACTGATACATGCTAATGTGAATACACCTTGAAAATATTATGCTAGGTGAAGAAGTCAGATACAAAAGACTACGCATTGTATGATTCTACTTATACAAAACGCCCAAAATACATAAATGCATATAGACAGAAAATACATGAGCGGCTGCCAAGAGTTTGGGGCGGGGGCAGGGCAGAGGTGAAGAAAGATGAGGGAGTGACTGCTAAAAGGTAGCATTATTCTTTTGGAATAATGAAAATATTCTAAAACTGTGGTCATAACTGCATAGCTCTGTGGATAAAAAAAAACAACAACATTGAATTATATACCTTAAATAAGTGAGTTGGATGGGATGTGAATTATACTCAGTAGAGCTGTTACCAAAAGAAAAGAAAACAGTATTACACGCGTGTTTAGAAACCAAATGAATTCCTTAATTATTAAGGGGAAAAAAACCTCCTGACACTCCGTGGAAAATGATCCAGCCCCTCTCCTTCGTCTTCCTTCTCTCAGCATATGACGCCACACTCTTCCACAGCTAGAAAGCCGTGAGCCATCCTTGATCTGTCCTTTCCCTGTACCACCTCCAAGATCCAGATCCACCAGCAGCTACTGGTCATTACATCTCCAATACTCATCTCCAACTTTGCCCATGTAGCCTCATCCAAACCGCTTTTACCCTCCCTCAATCCCAACTGATCTTGCCATCCTCTGATCCCTTTCCTATAAATTGCAATAGTGATTTTTTTTTTTAATGGTGATTTTTTTTTTAATGGATATCAGTCTGTGGCTTTCCCTGGCACCAACCTGTTCAGCAGTTGCCCAGTGGAAGACACAACATCTACCTTCACAATTGCCCCAGCATCCCACCCTTATGCGACTCTAGGTGCACCCCTCTCTCTTCTGCCCCTCGGTTATGCCAAACTCTTGATCACTTCTGGGCCTTTGTACGTGCTAGTCTGTCTGACTGGACCAGCCTTCCTTCAAATCTTTGACTGGATGTCCCTCGCCTTTAGGTCTCAACTCACATGTCCCCTCTCAGAGATGTCCCTCATGCCCACGTAGAGGGGTCCCAGTGTTCAATTTCACGGTCTTTATCAAAATTTGTAGTTACCCTGTTTGTCTACTCCCGCCTTGGACCTTGCCTTACGACCGAGGTTTAATGTTTTCTTTATAAAATACTTATAATTAGCATAAACATCTTTTTTAATGGAAGAGTGAATGAAAGCCCCTAGAAATCTCTATATTTTGAGATTGGTTCGAGAGGCATCCACCAAAGGTGCTATGTTCCTGCACACTTAAATTCACAATCATGAGAAAAACAGGGCTCTGAGATTCTAGTGAGACTATGAAAGATGTTATGAGGATTTTTATAGTCACTGAACTCAAATAATAACAACTAATAACAACAGTATACAACACAAAGAGAATATCTGCAACGTTTTATGGAATGTAAATTCACAATATGGGGTTTAGAACAATTAATTTCCTCACTTATTATCCTAGTTTGGATTCAACATTTTGCTATTTCCCTCATAAACAATTCCAAAGAGATGCTTATACATTTGTTCTGCTCTGTGTATGGATAATATGAACTAAGGAGGCATTTTTCTTCTGGGTGTGATTCTTCATCCTAAAGTTGGATGATTTTCTAAAATTGAATGTCTGTGTCTCCGAGTTACTTTTCTCAAGTCATGACTTGAAGGGATAACAATTCATGTATAGTCTTCAAAAATTCTTATTGTGGCAGAAGAATTATATAGCATATTTTAAAATCAGTTGTTTGAGGGTGTCCATAAGAAAAGCTGCCTATACTTCAATCAAATGAGGGGGCAAGGAGTGAATGGTGAGGGAAGCAGGGTAGTGGGCAGGTGTCCTGGAGAACTGTGGCTGCCCAAGTCCCTGTTTTTCATCCCTCCACCAAGCTGGACCTGAGTCCTGATTCTGACTCAGGAGGCCTCAGGGAGGGCTGGGCATCTGTACATGTCCAACCCCAAAGGTATTCTAGCATGAAGTCAGGGTTGGAGAACCCAGGCCAGGCGCTGTGAAAAGATCAGATCACCAGCGGTACTACGATGACCAGGGTTTGGTGCCCCTCAAGAGGATGCCGTGTCTGGGAACGACAGTCATAGGAACATGTATTTCAGTGCAATATGATAAATGCTCTAAGCACCTTATAAAGGGAGCACCAAAGAGCTGTCTCTGAGTTGCTCAGATTTGTTCTGGAAGGATGAGGGAATTTTGAGGACTCGAATGGAGCGAGGGCTCTCTATTGTTACTTGCAATTTTGTGTTTCCAAATAACTCATAGTGATCTGCTCTTTGAGAGAGGCATCGCGCTTGTGTGGCTTTAGCACTCAGTTTGCCAAAATGATAATAATAACAAAAAGATGGGGCGCCTGGGTGGCTCAGTGGTTGAGCTTGCCTTTGGCTCAGGTCATGATCCCGGGGTCCTGGAATCAAGTCCCGCATCAGTCTCCCTGCAGGGAGCCTGCTTCTCCCTCTGCCGTTGACTCTGCCTCTCTCTGTGTGTCTCGAATGAATGAATGAATGAATGAATGAATAAATAAATAAATAAATAAATAAACAAATCTTTGAAAATAATAATAATGATGAAAGGAAGTCAAAAAAAACCTGATCAGGGATCCCTGGGTGGCACAGCGGTTTGGCGCCTGCCTTTGGCCCAGGGCGCGATCCTGGAGATCCGGGATCGAATCCCACGTCGGGCTCCCAGTGCTCGGAGCCTGCTTCTCCCTCTGCCTCTCTCTCTCTCTCTCTCTCTCTCTCTGTGTGTGACTATCATAAAAAAAAAAAAAAAAAGAACCTGATCAGTTTTGTAAAAGGGCATCCCAGACCACACCCTATGTGAAGAAAAATCAAGCTACCATAGTTGGCTTGGGGGTTACCTGGGGTTGCTACAGGAGGGGTCAGGGACTTAAAGTTGTGATAGTTTTAAAGATGGAATATGACTGACTATAGAGAATAAGAGTTAGCACAGCTTTCACTTAAAAATAGCTGGGCTCTGTGAATGGCCAGATGTTCAGGGAACTTCTCCCAGGGGCCTTTCCATGTTGGCAATGCAAGCTGGAGAGGACCTTGTACTGTCTTCAACATGAGCAACACCCAATGGTGGGCCAGCATATAGCTTTCAAGGGATCACAAATATATTCTGGTAGTTTTTTATTCCTTTGGAGAATAAAATGCTTAAACATGCACACATTCACAATAAACATAGCTATTAGAAACCCAGCCAGAACTACGCGTAACAATACATTGTTCTCTTCAGAAGATTCCTGCAAATGTATTTTAAAAGCTTTTGAAAATGTCTATGTAGGACTGATCTTCAAGAGAGAGTGTAGCTATTCAGATATGCACGCATATCTGGTAGAAATCAAGCTGAAGAATGCTAGAAACACTTTCTGGAAATAGAAAGAATCGGGCTTGAATCAGGCTGCACCATCAATTAGCTGCATCAGGTAGGGTGGTTGCTTCGAGTCTCTGATCCTCAGTTTCACGATTTATTTCAAAATAAAGTCGCTAAAACCTGCCTGAAAGGAAGATTAAATAGATGATTATGCAAAATTTGGTGATTTTTTAAAGTGATGGGATAGGTTCCTGCGCTTGGCTAGCCTTTCTCCTTTTGTGTTAAAACTTTTTAAAGTGGAAAGCTTAAAAAAAAAAAAAACTAAACTGAAAAAAGAGTAATGGAGAATAAAGCTCTGGAGACAATAGAGAAATATCAGGGGTTGCCAGGGGATAGGGAGGAGGGAAGGATGAATAGATGGGGCATAGAGGATTGTGAAGGCAGTGAAAAAACTCTGTACGACACTGCAGTGGTTGGTGTACGTCACTACACATTGCCCAAACACATGGAATGGACAACACCAAGAGTGAATCCTGAGGTAAACTGTGGACTTGGGTGATAATGACGTGTCACTGTGGTTCATTGATTGTAGCAAGTGCACAGCGCTGGTGGGGGCCGCTGATAATGGGGGAGGCTGTGTACATATGGGGTGGGGGCTATATGGAAAATCTCTGTAGCTTCTGCTCAATTTTGCTGTGAACCGTAAAACGGCTCTAAAAAATAAAGTCTATATAAAGGATAAATCTGGGGCACCTGGGTGTCTCAGCTGGT